>NC_137220.1:812367-817367 GCF_949987685.1 Ammodytes marinus
GAGGGAGAGGGAGAGGGAGAGGGAGAGGGAGAGGGAGAGGGAGAGAGAGGGAGAGGGAGAGGGAGAGGGAGAGGGAGAGGGAGAGGGAGAGGGAGAGGGAGAGGGAGAGGGAGAGGGGAGAGGGAGAGGAGAGGGAGAGGGAGAGGGAGAGGGAGAGGGAGAGGGAGAGGGAGAGGGAGAGGAGAGGAAGGGAGAGGGAGAGGGAGAGGGAGAGAGGGAGAGGGAGAGAGAGAGGGAGAGGGAGAGGGAGAGGGAAGCCACATTCAATCACCTCTTATCGTCTGAGTTTAACTTTTAAACTGATTCATTTGAGTGATCCAGAGAAGCCCAGGGCCAGAGACAAATGTTTAACTACTATCAAAATCAGGCTTCTTTCTTCTCCAACTTCTACTGCCCTTAAATCAAATCAAATCAAAATCAAATCAGTTTTATTTGTATAGCCCAAAATCACAAATACATTTGCCTCAGTGGGCTTTACATTCCATACAATATGATACAATATGACACCCTGCCCTTACACCCTTAGCTCGGCTGAGAAAAAACTCCCAATAAAAACCCTTTACCGGGAATAAAAAAAAAAAATTGAAGAAATCTCAGGGAGAGTCGACAGAGTAAGGGATCCCTCTCCCAGGACGGACATGCTGCAATAGATGTCATAAGTAGAGACAAAAGGTGTAGTCAGTGATTCTAGAGAACGCTTGTTGTCAAAATCAGGGAATATCTCCTCATGATCCACTACCTGTCTGTACTGTGTGAATATCTCCTCATGATCCACTACCTGTCTGTACTGTGTGAATATCTCCTCATGATCCACTACCTGTCTGTACTGTGTGAATATCTCCTCATGATCCACTACCTGTCTGTACTGTGTGAACATCTCCTCATGATCCACTACCTGTCTGTACTGTGTGAATATCTCCTCATGATCCACTACCTGTCTGTACTGTGTGAATATCTCCTCATGATCCACTACCTGTCTGTACTGTGTGAATATCTCCTCATGATCCACTACCTGTCTGTACTGTGTGAATATCTCCTCATGATCCACTACCTGTCTGTACTGTGTGAATATCTCCTCATGATCCACTACCTGTCTGTACTGTGTGAATATCTCCTCATGATCCACTACCTGTCTGTACTGTGTGAATATCTCCTCATGATCCACTACCTGTCTGTACTGTGTGAATATCTCCTCATGATCCACTACCTGTCTGTACTGAGTGAATATCTCCTCATGATCCACTACCTGTCTGTACTGTGTGAATATCTCCTCATGATCCACTACCTGTCTGTACTGTGTGAATATCTCCTCATGATCCACTACCTGTCTGTACTGTGTGAATATCTCCTCATGATCCACTACCTGTCTGTACTGTGTGAATATCTCCTCATGATCCACTACCTGTCTGTACTGTGTGAATATCTCCTCATGATCCACCACCTGTCTGTACTGTGTGAATATCTCCTCATGATCCACCACCTGTCTGTACTGTGTGAGCGCTGGAATAAAGAGCCTAGGCTGCGTATTAATCTTTTAGAGACAGGTAGTGGATCATGAGGAGATATTCACTGATTAGGACAAAAAGTGATTTTGACAACAAGCGTTCTCCAGAATCACTGACTACACCTTTAAAGTAAGAATCAGGACTGGCCTCAAGACAGCCAGGGGCCCCTCAGTCTTACACACACACACACACACACACACACACACACACACACACACACACACACACACACACACACACACACACACACACACACACACACACACACACAAACACACACACAGATCTTTGTTTAAGAGGATTGCATTCTTCAGGGGCATCCTGTGTGTTTAGTTTAGACCAATTAAACATTTATCACACCAACAGTAGACCTGACAAGCAAACAGCATCAGCACACACACACACACACACACACACACACACACACACACACACAGACACACACACACACACACACACACACACACACACACACACACACACACACACACACACACACACACACACACACACACACACATACACACACACACACACACACACACACACTGTTTGAAAGCTTTTCACGCATAGACTCAAATCTGGGCCGTTGGAAGAGAGGGAAAACTTCAACTCATTATCTAGATAACGTGAATACTTTGCATTCTATGGGTTCACTCCTACCAGGCATCACACACACACACACACACACACTATCTCTCTCTCTCTCTCTCCCACACACACACACACACTCTCTCTCTCTCCCACACACACACACACACACACACACACTCACACACACTGAGCACTTTGAATGGCCTTGTGTCTGAATTGTGCTATATAAATAAACTTGCCTTGAGTTAAGAACACACAAACACACACACACAAACACACACACACTCACACACACACACACACACACACACACACACACACACACACACACACACACACACACACACACACACACACACACACACACACACACACACACACACACACACACACACACTGAGTTAAGAACACACAAACACACACACACTCACACACTCACTCACACACTCACACACACACACACACACACACACACACACACACACACACACACACACACACACACACACACACACACACACACACACTGAGTTAAGAACACACAAACACACACACACTCACACACTCACTCACACACTCACACACACACACACACACACACACACACACACACACACACACACACACACACACACTCACACACACACACACACACACACACACACACACACACACACACACACACACACACACACACACACACACACACACACACACACACACACACACACACACTCAGGGTTAAGCACGCCACAGACCAACAGTGTCCTAAGACGAGGGGACAGAAATAGGTCAAGAGAAGTCTGACTGAACTTCTCTAGATCAGATGAACATTCAACTCTCAAACTCTCTGGAGAAGGATGTGTGTGTGTGTGTGTGTGTGTGTGTGTGTGTGTGTGTGTGTGTGTGTGTGTGGAACCAGTCAGCGTTGATTCATTGTGATATGAGCCTGACTTAAAGCTGGGATGGAGGATTTGGGGAGAAAATAGCAGTTGGGATAAAGATTTGAATCCAAATACCTCAACCGCTCCACTTGTTCTCTTTGGTCCCTCCCTGACACGCTCTACACCAACAACGTCGTGCCAAAGTGAATGGACAGTCCCAACAGCCAATAAGAACAGAGAATCGGAGCCTCGCTCTGATTGGTCAAAGTGTACAGCTCATGTTAATTTTGACCAATCAGAAATCACATACCCCAGCTTTAAAGGCGCTACGAGGAACTTTTAAATATTTCTGAAACAGTCTCATTTTTCCTCTGATGATCATAAATTACATGTAACAGCAAACGAGACCATCAGTGCAAAGAATTCTATTTTTATATAGTTTTTCTCAATGCCTTTGTCATGGGTATACACTCACCCAGGAACAACAGCTGGCGTGGTAAAAACACTACCGCTTTAGTCCAAAGGGGGGCGCTAGAGTTAACACACACTGAAAGTTCCTCGGAGCAGCTTTAAATAAGTGAAATGACAGTATGTGGTGCTCCTTAACCGGGGATCTTGAGATGTGCTACATTTTCTTTCGATTTGGATCATGCCTTTTAGATTTTTGGTTTTGCACGCCGCTGATAATCTCCATCGTTGAAGCCCAAACTCCCTTTTTCTCAGTTTAATCCTGTTTGCTCAACTTTTTCCTGTGCCTAAAGTGACATGCCCTGCGTTACAAATCTCATACTCTTTCTTTTTCCTACATACTACATCTGACCATAAACAGACTCTAGTGAGGATGCAGTATGGTACGATTGGGACATACTTTTACTTATGGCTCCTTGATCTTGCCTCTTGCTTTTATATCCGTCTCATCTCTGGTTGTTTTCATACGGAGGCTTCGTCGATGTGACAGCACATCCGGTGCGCACTGGATTGTGGGTCAGAATCGCCCAGATAGGATGCCTTTTGTCTTCAACACTCAAAATCTCGGCCGGATGAAGTAGGACATCTGGGTATTTCTAACCATCCTAAATCTGGCCACAAGAATCAGGACATCCTAAATCTGTTTTCTACCAAATTAAATAGTAGAAAGTATGGGGACTGGAATGCAGGGTTTATTGTAAGCAAACCTCCTGTTGTAAATGAGGATATAACAGTGAAGGGTGTGAATCTTTCAGTGTGTTCCAGATTCACACAAAGCTCCACAACTGACTCTAGTATTCCCTCTTTGTCAGCAGGAAAACTCAGACATATGAGAGGGAGCGGAGAGCAATTTGTAACACTAACGCAGGAAAAAAAAGGATTTTCTGGAGAAAAACAGAAGTTTGCAGAGCTGGGTGTTTATGTAGCTGAATATCACTCCTAACTGTCTCACATATCTCAGGGTGAAGAGGCAGTGTGGGTCTTTGCTGTGGTCTATGCTCGGCTAATGGGAAAATAAATTAGGTCAATATGTCGTATGTTTAAAGGCCTACTTCACCGGTTGGAATATGAAGGTGTATTGAACTCTGAGATCCTATGTAGTATAACTGTGCAAAAAAAAATTAAATCGGATCATCGTAGCCTGAGAAAAGGCAGAAAGAGTGTTTTATGGTCTCACTGTCTAACCCTACAGTTTCCTTCTTGTGACATCACAGTAAGGGTTAGGATTAACAGGACAGCTGGGCCAAGGGAAGACTGAGGGAAGACTGAGGGAAGAAAAACCTCATTCATTATATTATAATAGTGATTTTATAATGATAGAACGCCGGTTCCGTATGGGTGAAGTATTCATTTAAGGAAGAGTATTACGGCCATGAGAGAGAGCTTTTTTAGGAGAAAATTGTTTTAGTTTCATATTGTGCTTTTTTTAAATAAGATATTTTTTTGTCATTTTCAAGCTTTATTAGACAGTACAGAGTTGAAATAGAGAGACAGAGACAGAGAGAGAGAGAGAGAGAGAGGGAGAGCTTTATTAGACAGTACAGAGTTG
>NC_137220.1:852367-854867 GCF_949987685.1 Ammodytes marinus
CCAGATTTAGGATGGTTAGAAGCACCCGGATGTCCTACTTCATGCGGCCAAGATTGTTAGTGTTGAAAACTGCATCCTATTTGGGGCGATTCTGACCCACAATCCGGTGCGCACGTGAAGTAACGTAACATCGACGAAGTCTCCATATGAAAACAAACAGGGATGCGACGGATATAAAAGCAAGAGGCAAGATCAAGGAGCCATGTTATGATGAAATAAGAGAGTAAAGTATGTCCCAATAGTATGCCTACTGCATCCTAACTAGATTATTTTTATCGTCGGATGTAGTATGTAGAATAGAAAAAAGAAAGAGGAGGAGATTCAGAACGCAACCTAAATAATTTTCAATTAAAGTTTTAACAAAATTATGTCACACTGTCTTTACTCTTACTCTGTTAAGGTGGAGTCAGTGATTCTGGAGAACGCTTGTTGTTCTAAATCAGTGAATATCTCCTCATGATCCACTACCTGTCTGTACTGAGTGAATATCTCCTCACGATCCACTACCTGTCTGTACTGTGTGTGTGCTGGAAAAACTGGTAAACAAACGGGCCCACTATAGCTATAGCAACATGCCCGTTTACAGAGCCTAGGCTGTGTATTAACACTGGATTTTTTTCCCCCAAGCACACACACAGTATCATAAGGAGATATTCACTGATTTGGACAAAAAAGTTAATTTGACAACAAGCGTTCTCCAGAATCACTGACTACACCTTTAATGACACTTTTCCTTTTAGCCTGAAATCGTTCTCCCTTTTATGTTGAAACTATCTTGGACACAGGAAGCACAGCGGGAGAAAACTCTTATGTTTAAAGATATTTTTGTTGGTTTGTTTCTTGAAGGCACTTTGGCATTTTGGCGTTTTGCTATTAACAAGCAGCAGACTGTCCCAACATGGAGGACTCTCACATCATCATCATCATCATCTTCATCATCTTCATCATCATCATCTTCATCATGGTCTCAGAGGAATTCAGACGTGTGAAGGATCATTCAGGTACACTGGGAGAAAACACGACACAAGGATTCAGAATTCATGAAGAAATTACTTTAACGTTTTGACATTGAAGACAGAAATATATGAAAAAGAAAAACCAGATACTCAAAACAAAAGTTCTAAAATTTATGAGAAATTAATTTGGATTCTGTCTGAGGTTTGAATCCTAAATTTATGGAGGAAAAAAACTTGAATATTCTGAGATTAAATTTGTACATTTATGAGAAGAAAGTTTGATTTTGTTTTTTTCTAAAATGAAAGTCCTAAAGAGAAAAAAAACAGGATTGACATTGAGGTCAGAAATATATGAAGAAAAAAATAAAAGTTGTAAAATTAACAAGAAAAAAACATGGATAGTTAATGAGAAATTAATTTTGATTCTGTCTGAGGTTTGAATCCTGAATTTATGGAGGAAAAAAACTTGAATATTCTGAGATTAAATTTGTACATTTATGAGAAGAAAGTTTGATTTTTTAAATTATTTTATGGAAGTCCTAAAGAGGAATGAAAGTGGATTAAAGTCGTACATTTACAGTATATATTTTTTTTAATAAATGTTCAAATTTGTTGTTGATTAATTTAAACATTTTCAAAACAAATTGTAATATAAAAAATAATAGTTTTAATGTCATTAAATCAACTGGCAAAGTGTCTGTAAGGTAAATATGTTAAACCCCATTCACCTGCAGTTAATCTAATCAGAAAATATTAATATCTAAACTTTGACTGCAAAAAATTATTAAAATATATAAAATAAAATAATAAAAGAAAATCTAAAAAAAAGTTGAGATGTGTGTGTGAGTGAGTGAGTGTGTGTGTGTGTGTGTGAGTGAGTGAGTGAGTGAGTGAGTGAGTGAGTGAGTGAGTGAGTGAGTGAGTGAGTGAGTGAGTGAGTGAGTGAGTGAGTGAGTGAGTGAGTGAGAGAGAGAGAGAGTGTGTGTGTGTGTGTGTGTGTTCTCACCGTTAGCTGTGTAGTTAGCGGTTAGCAGGCGGCATGCAGAGGGTTAGTACAGATGGACAGAAGCCCACAGGTGAAAACCACACCCACAAATAATAACATTAAAATGAATTAAAAAAATATATAATTAAAAGAAAGTAAAAAAAATTATAAATAAATACAAAATAATAAAATAAAAATAAAATAAATTAAAAAATTAAAATAAAGTAAAATAAATTAAATTAAATTAAAGGCCTGGGGTTCAAAGTGACAAAGTGAAACCAGCAGCAAAGCAGATGAACAGGGAGGAAGGAGGAGAAACATCTGGGAAGCAACTTCACTGTTTTAATGACCTACATACTGTATTAAATAAACTATGGAGGAACTTATTTTTGAGTATTCTATGATACTTCTACTCCACTACACATCTGCACTACATTTATCAGACAGATTTAGTCACAACTTACAAAAGAGAATAAAAAAATTAAATGTATTATTATTATAAAATGATATTTATACTAGAATAAGAAACACATTACATGTATCTTTATTTAGCAGCTGA
>NC_137220.1:862367-897367 GCF_949987685.1 Ammodytes marinus
TCATAGGTAGGACTAGATAAGTTTTTTACTTCCTCCTACCCCCTTTCGAGCATGTCTGTTTTTCTTTTGTTTTTTTTTTAATTCTATTTCTTTGTTTTGCTTTTGTTTGTTTGTTATTTATTCATCAATTTTTTTATTGCATGTTCGAAATAAAGACAATCAATCAATCAATCAATCAATCAATAGTGCAGCTTTAATAACCCTACACCAGTTTGGTAAATCCGGGTTTTATAGATAAAAATTCTCCACTGGTTTTGAAACAAAAGGTTTGAAGACGCTTAACTTCTTGACAAAATAAATCACAGTTTGTAAATCATTTCGATACGAGCGCCCAGGAAAACCTTCCTGACTGACAGAAGCCTTCTGGGAAAAACAGTCATTTGAAATAATTAAAGCCCTACTTCACCAGTTTGAATATGAAGGTGTATTGAATTCTGAGATCCTATGTAGTATAAATGTGCAAAAAAAAATTAAAATCGGTTCATCCTAGCCTGAGAAAAGGCAGAAAGAGTGTTTTTTTAACCATATATTTCTCTTTCTCGTGACATCACAGAAAGAGAAATATAGGGTTAAAAAAAACTTACTTTGTAAATATTACTGTGATGTCACAGTAAAAGACATCACAGTAATATTTACAAAGTAAGTTTTTTTCTCTCTCTGCCTTTTCTCAGGCTAGGATGAACCGATTTTAATTTTTTTTGCACATTTATACTACATAGGATCTCAGAATTCAATACACCTTCATATTTCCACTGGTGAAGTAGGGCTTTAAGGTTCTTATTGTACGGCTTCTGCGATCCTCTTTACGTGTGGTCTGGGCGAAAGTTATTTCTAACAACTTAAATTCTGAGTATTCCTGTAGCACCAGTGTGACGGATCATGTTAAGCTTTCTGTAAATACAATCTACTGCTGTCAGAGGCAGATCGTGTGTGTGTGTGGGTGTGTGTAAGTGTGTGTGTGTGTGTGTGTAAGTGTGTGTGTGTGTGTGAGCCTGTGTGTGTGTGTGTGTGTGAGCCTGTGTGTGTGTGTGTGTGTGTGTGTGTGTGTGTGAGCCTGTGTGTGTGTGTGTGTGTGTGTGTGTGTGTGTGTGTCTGTGTGTGTGTGTGTGTGTGTGTCAGAGGCAGATCCTTGTTGAGGACGAGCCGTCGCCTGCCGATGACAGCAGGATATATTAAGCCCTCTTCAGTGTCTGTCAGGCTCACACACACACACACACACACACACACACACACACACACACACACACACACACACACACACACACACACACACAGGCTCACACACACACACACCTGTCTGTCTCTGTGTGAAGTGCCGATTCTGCACTGCTGGACATCTGAGCCTCTGAACTGTCTCAACAGGATTCACAGCTGATCACAGAGAGGCTTTATGTGAGGTGATGGTTATAGACTGTAACACTTTAATACAATAACATGTTGTAATGTACTACACTAGCCGAGGAGACTTAGTATACTGAACTAAACTGTTTGTGTGACTTCACTTCAGGTCCGCACTGGATTGTGGGTCTGAATCGGCCAAATAGCGTGCTGTTTTCAACACTAACAATTTCGGCCAACAGATTTTTATAATTTTCTTTTTTTGTAAGATATTTTTTGGGCATTTTTATGCTTTATTGACAGTGCAGAGAGACAGAGGTGAAATGGGGCAGAGAGGGGAGTGACATGCAGAGAACGAACGCAGGCGGGAATCGAACCCGGGTCTGCTACTGGGCCCGGCCCGGGAGGGGGACGCCCTACCGACTGAGCTAAAGGCGCCCCCCGATTTTTATAATTTTTTAAAAAACAACACAGAAAGACAGGCACATACAAAAGACAGAATTCGACAAAAACAACATCCAGACATCTGGGTATTTCTAACCATACTAAAATCTGGCCACATCGGGAATCGGGACATCCTAAATCTTTTTTCTACCAAACTAAATAGCAGATAGTCTGGGGACTGGAACGCAGGGCTAATGTGCATGTTAACAATCTTCTTTTATGGTGTTTGAAGTGAGACATTATCAACTCCTTTTGGACAAATGATAAGAACTCAGAAAGAGTTAAGCACTTTGAAACTGAGTATTGAACAGAGGGGAATTTACTGCTGACTCACTTCAGGTCAATGTTAAGTTGTATCAGGCCTGACTGTATCACACACACACACACACACACACACACACACACACACACACACACACACACACACACACACACACACACACACACACACACACACACACACACACACACACACACACACACACACACACACACACACACACACACACACACACACACACACACACACACACACACACACACAGTATGAGTCAAGCCTAAAGTGGGTAAAATATGTTCATGACATCATGGTGCTCCATGTTACTGGTGTGTTTGGACTTTAGGGAAAGAGTGAATCAACCAAACGGCATGAGAGCAGAATCACAGACGCACATTACTACCCTAATACAAGGCCAAGGCAAGCATACAGACACATTACTACCCTAACACAAATGTTAAACAGACTCCACTTATAAAGCTCTTTTCCCTGGTTTTTCACAGACTCAAAGCGCTTTACATTGTTTTGTACACATTCACCCAATCACACACACATTCATACACCGATAGCAGCAGCAGCTACCACGCAGGGTGAAAGCTAACTATCAGGAGCAATTCAGGGTTCAATGTCTTTCCCAAGGACACTTGGACATGTGGCGGGTAGGCGGGGGATCGAACCTCTGACCCTGCACTCCAGAGGCGACCTCCCTGCCCACTTCGCCACTCCCGCCCACAAGGCCAAGGAGAGCATACAGATAGTAAATAATGAGGTGAATATGAAATGGTGAGATGTTTAAAGCTACAGTGTGTAACTTTTTCCACATAAATTAACGTCTACTCTAGATTGACATTGACACAAAGTTGATTAAGCTCCACAAAACTCTCTGTATTTCTCAGTATGGCAGCGTTTACAAACTGGTGTCCCCCCCCCTCCCTCCCCCTGACACTGGTGCAGGAGCTCAGAAAAATCCCCAAGAAGAGCCCACGAAATGTTTCAGTTGTTGATTCTACTGCTCAGAAAAAACCTGGATGTACAGCAGAAGGTATAAAATCCACGTGCCATCACTGAAGGCTTTACCTCATGTAGATGCACCGACAGTCTTTGTTGTAATTACTCAGAATTCCTCATGGGGGGCGACAGAAGCTACGCACTATAGCTTTAAATAAAGATTGAGATGTGCTAAGACATGATGAATCAACACTTTATTACTTTATTTATACTTTATTAAGGATTATTAAGGATTAAAGGAAAAATATAAACAACTTCACTGGCTCCCAATACAGCAACAAATTCAATTCAAGATCTAGGCCAGGCAAAGTAAGGCATTTTGGGGCCAAAAATAGAATAAATTGTAAAAGAATTTTTTTCAGCTCAGATAATTTCTATGAGGTGTCCAGAACAACATACTAAAAGTCCTAAGAAATCCTAGTTGGGGAAATATGTTTAATTCTCATCAATCCGAGATGTGTGCCAATAAGGCGAGACACCAATAAATCCCAATGGGGCAATTTTTTTCCTTTACTCCTATCAAAATGAAACTTTACACAATGAAAGTATCCATGAAAATTTAAATGTTTTGTATTACAAGTTTCTTTGGAAATTTATTTTAATATGCAAATGAGCTATACACTAATCGTACACGCCCAAAATAAACCCAAATAGGCTTAATTTTTTCCTTTACTCCTACCACAATAAAACTTTACATAGTAAAAGTATACTTGAAAAGTAAAACATTTTGTATTACAAGTTTCTTTTTAAATGAATTTGAATATGCACATGAGCTCCACACTTATTGAATATCCAATCATCGTACTGCCAATGGGTGATGGCAATGCTGCTTTTAGACTGGCCTCTAACCTGAAAAACTGCCTGGCTTACCTGCCAGGGGTATAACAGGTGCCTCTCATGAATTAGATTTGTCTCTTCAAATACCACTGCACGCAATTTGATGGCACTACATCCAATCAGAGCAATGAACAATGTGACGTATTAAGCCCTGTTCGTTTAGTGAACAGCGGGGTTAACTGTTAAATCAAACTTTTGCCGCGGTCGGTCAGCAAAACAGAACATTCCTCTTACTTGCTAATGAAAGATTTGCGTGCCGTCTTCCAAATTGTAAAGGGTCGAGGCCCCAGAGCACCATACATAGGGCTCTGGCCCGCCCATATCAGATAGAACCAATTAAAACGCAGCTCAGGATTTCTTGACATATTTAATGAGCTTCAATGGAGAGTGCCCAGACCAACAGGCGCAGCACATTTAATTTGCCAGCGCCTAGTGGCAGGTCTGGAGTTCCAGGCTAGTGCCATTCCCTTTCCTATGCCAAATAGACGAGATGTAGAATCACAGCCTGAAATGGCGAAAAGAAGGAGAAAGAGGAGATTGTCACACACCTTGGGACCAAGTAACTCCTTTGTCTACTTTATGCACCATATCCGTCTTGTTTTTGTTGCTTTCTTTGGTTCTGGTGCCAGAAACAGCTCGTGTGCATTCAGATCAGCATGATGCAACAAGAGTACTAACAAGTCTGTGTCATCACCTACTGAGACTGTGTCTTTTGTTCTGGCAGAGGCAATGGCAGTTTGGACAATGAGCACATCTGCATCGTGCTTTGCATGGTTTGTTATACACCATTTTTATCTTACAAGTTTCTTTGAAAATTAATTTTAATATGCAAATGAGCTATACTCTAATCAAATATAGGCTACCCAAAATATATCCGCATAGGCTTCATTTTTTCCTTTAAAGATCCAAGTGACTGCTGCAGATATTGCTGCGGTTGGTTGCATACACATTCAGTACTTTATGATTCCTCCTATACGTGAACCTATTGTGTATCAGCCACTGGCTCTGTTGCCAGCAGATAACAAAACATCACAGCTGGATGTTTTGTGGAAGACATCCCTACTCCTTCACTCTCAAAGGCCATCATGGTCTGGTATGATGCAGATCCTGCATCTTCTAGATGAACACCCTGGGAGAGCTTCACTAACATTACTTCCAATGATTGATCTTGATCCCAGTGATGAATCCTGCATATACTCAACATTGAGGTTTGTGGCAACTCAAGCTCTGCAGTATGATGTGACCCCTGTTCTGACGTTCGACCAACCCCTTCTGGAAAGCCTTGACCAATATAAGTTAACTTCTAATACAAATGTTTTACTTTTCATGTAGACTTTCATTGTGTAAAGTTTTAATGTGGTAGGAGTAAAGGTAAAAATGAAGCCTATGCAGATATATTTTGGGTAGCCTATATTTGATTAGTGCATAGCTCATTTGCATATTAAAATTCATTTTCAAAGAAACTTGTAAGACAAAAAATGGTGTATCACAAACCATGCAAAGCACGATGCAGATGTGCTCATTGTCCAAACTGCCATTGCCTGTGCCAGAACAAAAGACACAGTCTCAGTAGGTGATGACACAGACTTGTTAGTACTCTTGTTGCATCATACTGATCTGAATGCACACAAGCTGTTTATGGCACAAGAACCAAATAAATTAATGTATAGCTGTCCCCAGACAAATGTGCAACATCACATCTCTCTTCCTGAGATCCTCTGAGATTGTCTTTCCCTTTTGGCATGTCTAATCTGTATGGGTTCACTTGCGTGGGCCTACACTGACCTGGTTTAATCTCTGTTTTATCTGGTGCCGCCCAATTACTTCCCTAAAGATCTCTCATTACATTGGTCCATTTCATCACTCAATTTGGCCCACCTGATTGTGTTTACCTGCTCCATTTAAGCAATGCAGCTCAGGGTTCACAAACTTTTGCACATACAAAAGTTGTCAAATAATTAATTTTTTATCAGTTTTAACAATTGATTTCCGGTAAAGAAAAATGTGGAATTGATAAACAAAAATCTGTTATTTCATATAAAAAATACTGGTATTGATAAAAATTAATTAATGATAGTCAAAATAAATACAATTCCAAAAGGCGAGTTAATTGGTCCCAAGGTGTGTGACAATCTCCTCTTTCTCCATGCCATTTCAGGCTGTGATTCTACGTCTCGTCTATTTGGCATTGGAAAGGGAATGGCACTGAAAAAAGTAAAAAATGACACTAGCTGGGGGGGGTGGGGGGGTGGGGGGGGGATCTAATTCATGAGAGGCACCTGTTATAAGTAAGCCAGGCAGTTTTTCAGGTTAGAGGCCAGTCTAAAAGCAGCATCGCCATCACCCATTGGCAGTACGATGATTGGATATTCAATAAGTGTGGAGCTCATGTGCATATTCCAATTCATTTAAAAAGAAACTTGTAATACAAAATGTTTTACTTTTCATGTATACTTTTACTATGTAAAGTTTTATTGTGGTAGGAGTAAAGGAAAAAATTAAGCCTATTTGGGTTTATTTTGGGCGTGTACGATTAGTGTATAGCTCATTTGCATATTAAAATACATTTTCAAAGAAACTTGTAATACAAAACATTTAAATTTTCATTGATACTTTCATTGTGTAAAGTTTCATTTTGATAGGACTAAAGGAAAAAAATAGCCCCATTGGGATTTATTGGTGTTTCGCCTTATTGGCACACATCTCGGATTGATGAGAATTAAACGTATTTCCCCAACTAGGATTTCTTAGGACTTTTAGTATGTTGTTCTGGACACCTCATAGAAATGATCTGAGCTGAAAAAAATTCTTTTACAATTTATTCTATGAAAAACGCTATTTTGCCTGGACTAATCCTGCTCATCACCTACAAAGCCCTCAATAACCTTGCCCCCCCCTACCTCACCGACCTCCTCAAACGTCACTCCCCCACTCGCCAACTCAGATCATCTGACACCAACCTTCTGACCCCCATCACAAGATCAAAACACCGCACCCTGGGAGACAGAGCTTTTGCCATTTCTGCCCCAACCCTCTGGAACTCCCTCCCCCCAAACATCCCAAACTCAGACTCCATAAACTCATTCAAAAGCCAACTCAAAACTCACCTCTTCAAGAAAGCATACGACCCCTGACTCCACCCATACCACACCTGACTCTATTTTTGAATTTGTTTCGTGTTTTTCTTTTTCTTTTCTTTTATGTATATTCTATGCAATGTAAAGCGTCTTTGAGTGACCTACAAACAAGCGCTATATAAAACCTATCAATTATTATTATTATAAGATTATTACAATCTGAATCTATATAAGGCTAACCACATTCCCACACTGTCAAAGTCAAATGATATTGTACAGGGCTGTTATTTAGGAGGAAGAGCTTCGGTCTGAACTGGTCTGAGACATCCAGACCGCTTTCGTTTCCTGGTAAAAATATCTGTAACATTACACGCACTCCTTCACTTTCAGGAGCAGTTTTAGCTCTGGTTCCTCCTCCCAGTAACCATGAGGTCTCTGGTTCCTCCTCCCAGTAACCATGAGGTCTCTGGTTCCTCCTCCCAGTAACCATGAGGTCTCTGGTTCCTCCTCCCAGTAACCATGAGGTCTCTGGTTCCTCCTCCCAGTAACCATGAGGTCTCTGGTTCCTCCTCCCAGTAACCATGAGGTCTCTGGTTCCTCCTCCCAGTAACCATGAGGTCTCTGGTTCCTCCCAGTAACCATGAGGTCTCTGGTTCCTCCTCCCAGTAACCATGAGGTCTCTGGTCCCTCCTCCCAGTAACCATGAGGTCTCTGGTCCCTCCTCCCAGTAACCATGAGGTCTCTGGTTCCTTTTCCCAGTAACCATGAGGTCTCTGGTTCCTCCTCCCAGTAACCATGAGGTCTCTGGTTCCTCCTCCCAGTAACCATGATGTCTCTGGTTCCTCCTCCCAGTAACCATGAGGTCTCTGGTTCCTCCTCCCAGTAACCATGAGGTCTCTGGTTCCTCCTCCCAGTAAGAGTAGCAGCTAACATAACATGAACGCTAGCCCTGCGTTCCAAATCTCCTCCTCTTTCTTTTCTCTATTCTACATTCTACATCTGACCATAAGAATAATCTAGTTAAGATGTCAACCTTCCACCACAGCAGAATGAGCTGCAGTGTTGTGATATAAGACATTCTTTCCTCTATAACCAGGCCAGGCCGAGCTGTAACCCTTTCAGATCCCAAACCGGAGCACAAGGCAGATGGCAAGCAACCAATTACATTTACTCACGTTACTGTAATCGAGTCGTTTTTGGGTACTCTTACTTTTACTTGAGTAGGATATTTTAGTACTATTCCACCTCTTGATCTATCTATCTATCTATCTATCTATCTATCTATCTATCTATCTATCTATCTACCCTTCTATCTATCTATCTATCTATCTATCTATCTATCTGTTGTGATTGTTATATAATTATGATATTAACGTGCCCCCTGTCCAGTCATTGTGTTGTGACCGTGTCAAACAGGGAGTGACTGGGTGCGATGGGGGAAATACCAGCGCTGCTCTGCCAGAGATCCAACAAGGAAAGAGTTGAGTGAGTCAGCGACACTCGGCCGCTAACGCACTGATCACATGAGTCAGAGGAACAGATGCATCATGGGACTTATTCCAAAAACACGAGGTTATTCACATCCACACGAGGCTCCAGCAGGACAGAAATACATGTCAAAGAAAGGGGCGTGTATACTAGGGCCCACTGTAGCTATAGCAACATGCCCGTTTACAGAGCCTAGGCTGTGTATTACTATTAACACTGGATTCTTTTTTCCAGCTCACACACAGTACAGACAGGTAGTGGATCATGAGGAGATATTCACTCAGTACAGACAGGTAGTGGATCATGAGGAGATATTCACACAGTACAGACAGGTAGTGGATCATGAGGAGATATTCACACAGTACAGACAGGTAGTGGATCATGAGGAGATATTCACACAGTACAGACAGGTAGTGGATCATGAGGAGATATTCACACAGTACAGACAGGTAGTGGATCATGAGGAGATATTCACTGATTTTGACAACAAGCGTTCTCCAGAATCACTGACTACACCTTTAAGTTGCTGCACAGACTCACATTGACTCACATTGACTCACACTGACTCACAGGAACAGATGAATCATGGGACAAAAGAAACGTTGGAAAGTGACGAACACATCTTGAGAGCGCAGCAACAAATGACTTTAAAGTCCTTCTACTCAAACACAAACCTCCACTGACACAGTCACATGTTTACAGATTCAGGAGCGGGGCGCTGAGGCCGCCATGTTGCACCGCCATGTTTCTACAGTAGCACAGAACGGACAAACTTAACGGCCTTATTTGGGTCACTAACATTTTGGGAGCGAATAAACTGGATATCTATCTATCTATCTATCCATCCATCCATCCATCCATCCATCTATCTATCCATCTATCCATCTATCCATCTATCCATCTATCCATCTATCCATCTATCCATCTATCTATCTATCTATCTATCTATCTATCTATCTATCTATCTATCTATCTATCCATCCATCCATCTATCTATCTATCTAACTGTAATGTGTGGAGTTAGTTTCATGATAGTAAAGCATCTATCTATCCATCCATCCATCCATCCATCCATCCATCTATCTATCTATCTATCTATCTATCCACACAGACATGCCCAGCCTATCTCCACCTCTGTCCTGGCCAGATTCCAGCCCCTCTAACACAATCTTTCCCCCGTCCAAACCTTCACTAACTCTCTCACACTCACTCGTTGCCCTTATAAGGAGCTGCTGAATGTCTGTGTGCTGGGTTTAACAGAATGACCCGTTAAAAACAGCTCATAATGATCCATATATACTCTGACCGTTCTGAAAGGCCTTTTAGACCCAGCCCATTCTGTCTGCTATGTAGTGAATGAGCTGGCTTGTCCCTGTGTGTGTGTGTGTGTGTGTTTGCTTGTGTGTGCGTGCGTGTGTGTGCTTTGTGTGTGTGTGCGTGTGTGTATGTGCTTTGTGCGTGTGTGTGTGTGCTTTGTGTGTGTGTGCGCTTTGTGTGTGTGTGTGTGTGTGTGCTTTGTGTGTGTGTGCGTGTGTTTGCGTGCGTGCGTGTGTTTGCATGTGTGTGTGTGTGTGTGTGTATGTGCTTTGTGTGTGTGTGTGTTTGCATGTGTGTGTGTGTGTGTGTGTGTGTATGTGCTTTGTGTGTGTGTGTGTGTGTGTGTTTGCATGTGTGTGTGTGTGTGTGTGTGCAATGCATCAATGACACGTCCTCTTTCCTTATAAGGTTGTAGGTCAGGTTAGAGGTGGGCTGAGCCAGCAGTAACTTTAGCTCAACATGCTAAGAACATTTAAATGTCAGCGGGCGTATCGGGCAGCAGCTGCGTGTGACAGACACGTGTACACAGGGAGCTGTATAATGTGTGTGTGTGTGTGTGTGTGTGTGTGTGTGTGTGTGTGTGTGAGTGTGTGTGTGTGTGTGAGTGTGTGTGTGTGTTTGAAGTGTGTCTCTGTAGGGTCCGGGAGATATTTAGGCTGCGTTCTAAATCTCATACTCTTTCTTTTATTCTACATACTACATCTGATCATAAACAGAATCTAGTTAGCATGCAGTATGCTACAACTGGGACATACTTTAACTTATTTATTTCATCCCAACATGGCTCCTTGATCTTGCCTCTTGCTTATATATCCGTCTCATCTCTGGTTGTTTTCACTGGGAGGCTCCGTCGATGTGACGTCACTTCCGGTGCGCACTGGATTGTGGGTCAGAACCTCCATAAAGCTGCTGGTTTCAACACTAAAAATCTCCACCGGATGTAGTAGGACATCTGGGTATTTTTAAGCATACTAAATCTGACCACAATAATTAGGACATCCTAAATCTTTTTCTACCAAACTAAATAGCAGAAAGTGATTTGCATTTGTATCTTGTATGTGTGGACTCAGTCGTTGAGATGCCATTTGCTATTTGGGGAAGTAGCTAGGGCCAAATGAGCCTGTGCCCCTGTATGCATACAGTACATACATGTCTTTATGCTTACGATGCTAATAATACCGGCACACACACGTCTAGACAGGTGTAGTATGTCATTGTGCATAACACCAGGACTCTAAATACCTCGGCACTTAAAGGAGCAGTCAGTGATTCTGGAGAACGCTTATGGTGAACGCTTTTTTTTGTCAAAATCGGTGAATATCTCCTCACAATCCGCTAGCTGTCTGTACTGTGTGTCTGTGTGTGTCTGTGTCTGTGTCTGTACTGTGTGTGTCTGTACTGTGTGTGTCTGTACTGTGTGTGTCTGTGTCTGTACTGTGTGTGTCTGTCTGTCTGTACTGTGTGTGTCTGTGTCTGTCTGTACTGTGTGTGTCTGTGTCTGTGTCTGTCTGTACTGTGTGTGTCTGTGTCTGTCTGTACTGTGTGTGTCTGTGTCTGTCTGTCTGTCTGTACTGTGTGTGTCTGTGTCTGTGTCTGTCTGTACTGTGTGTGTCTGTGTCTGTCTGTCTGTCTGTACTGTGTGTGCGCTGGAAAAGCCTCTAGGCCTAGACTCTGTAAACTAGTATGTTAACAAAGGGAAAGTAAACGAAGAGGCCAAACCCAGCTAGCAACATGCCCGTTTACAGAGCCTAGGCTGTGTATTAACCCCGTTTACAGAGCCTAGGCTGTGTATTAACCCTGTTTACAGAGCCTAGGCTCTGTATTAACACCAGTTTACAGAGCCTAGGCTGTGTATTAACCCTGTTTACAGAGCCTAGGCTGAGTATTAACCCTGTTTACAGAGCCTAGGCTGTGTATTAACCCTGTTTACAGAGCCTGGGCTGTGTATTAACCCTGTTTACAGAGCCTAGGCTGTTTATTAACCCTGTTTACAGAGCCTAGGCTGTGTATTAACCCTGTTTACAGAGCCTAGGCTGTGTATTAACCCTGTTTACAGAGCCTAGGCTGTGTATTAACCCTGTTTACAGAGCCTAGGCTGTGTATTAACCCTGTTTACAGAGCCTGGGCTGTGTATTAACACTGTTTACAGAGCCTGGGCTGTGTATTAACACTGTGTACAGAGCCTAGGCTGTGTATTAACCCTGTTTACAGAGCCTAGGCTGTGTATTAACCCTGTTTACAGAGCCTAGGCTGTGTATTAACCCTGTTTACAGAGCCTGGGCTGTGTATTAACCCTGTTTACAGAGCCTGGGCTGTGTATTAACCCTGTTTACAGAGCCTAGGCTGAGTATTAACCCTGTTTACAGAGCCTGGGCTGTGTATTAACCCTGTTTACAGAGCCTAGGCTGTGTATTAACCCTGTTTACAGAGCCTGGGCTGTGTATTAACCCTGTTTACAAAGCCTGGGCTGTGTATTAACCCTGTTTACAGAGCCTGGGCTGTGTATTAACCCTGTTTACAGAGCCTAGGCTGTGTATTAACCCTGTTTACAGAGCCTAGGCTGTGTGTCAGCTTCAGCGAGAACAAAACTCTCTGTGTGTGAGACGCATAAACAGACTTCCTTTATGTGGAGAGATGTCCCATCATGCATTGCTGCTTTGCTGTGTGTGTGTGTGTGTGACTCTGTATATGACTGTGTGTGTGTGTGTGTGTGTGTGTGTTTGTAGTGTGTGTGTGTGTGTGTGTGTACGTGCGTGCGTGTCTCTGTGTGTGTGTGTGTGCGTATATCTCTGTGTGCGTGCATCTCTGTGTGTGTGTGTGTGTGTGTTTGCCTGCACGTGGTTGTGTGTGTTTGCCTCTGTGTGTGTGTGTGTGTGTGTGTGTGTGTTTGCCTGTGTGTGTGTGTGTTTGCCTCTGTGTGTGTGTGTGTTTGCCTCTGTGTGTGTGTGTGTTTGCCTCTGTGTGTGTGTGTGTTTGCCTCTGTGTGTGTGTGTGTTTGCCTCTGTGAGTGTGTGTGTGTGTGTGTGTGTGTGTGTGTGTGTGTGTGTGTGTGTGTTTGCCTCTGTGTGTGTGTGTGTGTGTGTGTGTGTGTGTGTGTGTGTGTGTGTGTGTGTGTGTTTGCCTCTGTGTGTGTGTGTTTGCCTCTGTGTGTGTGTGTGTTTGCCTCTGTGTGTGTGTGTGTGTGTGTGTGTGTGTGTGTTTGCCTCTGTGTGTGTGTGTGTGTGTTTGCCTCTGTGTGTGTGTGTGTGTGTTTGCCTCTGTGTGTGTGTGTTTGCCTCTGTGTGTGTGTGTGTGTGTGTGTGTGTGTTTGCCTCTGTGTGTGTGTGTTTGCCTCTGTGTGTGTGTGTTAGAGATACAGGCAGCCTGCGACCTCTCCGAGGCTCTGATAACCCTCAGTGTCGCGCTGGGCGGGACTGAGCTGCTCTCTCTAGATTTATGTCAGAGATACTTTACAGTGAAGCAGAAGGCCGATTTATATTTGGCTCAGAGCAGTGTGTGTGTGTGTGTGGGGGGGGGGGGGGGGCTACCTCAAAACTGGGGGGTCTTTGGAGGATTTGTTACCCTTATTTTAATCTGTTGTGGTGAAATTTCTTACTCAAATTAAAAAAATTTCTGCATTTTTTTATTTTATCAGACAGTGTGTAGAGACAGAGATGAAATGTGTCAGAGAGGGGAATGACATGCAGAGAACGACCCGGGCTGGATTCTAACCCGGGTCTGCTGTGAAGAGGACTGAGACTCTATGGAGGGGGGTGCGGGGGGGGGGGGGGTCTAACCACTACACCAGGAGCAGCCCCCAAACAGTGAATTTTTATTACATTTCTGTTTCAGGGTTGGAACTACAGATGACGATACAAAAGACTACAATACCCAAGATGCATTGCAATAACTAAATAAAAAGAAGCTAAACGTCACACATTACACACACACACACACACACACACACACACACACACACACACACACACACACACACACACACACACACACACACACACACACACACACACACACACACACACACACACACACACACACACACACACACACACACACACACACACACACACACACACACACACACACACACACACACACACACACACACACACACACACACACACACACAGAAAAACTTAAACTAAATACGTACTATATACGTACGGGGACTGGAACCATGTTGTAAATCAGACTGAAACCTCTCAACATGTTAAATGAAATGTGTTTTGTTCATTCATGTTCTCAGAATGGACTAGAATAACTCTGTTGATCAAGTGCCCATTACTTTGGGTTGTGCAACTGTGTGTTGTCTCTCTCTCTCTCTCTCTCTCTTGGAGGGACAGAGATGAAATGTGTCAGAGAGGGGAATGACATGCAGAGAACGACCCGGGCTGGATTCTAACCCGGGTCTGCTGTGAAGAGGACAGACAGACAGACAGACAGACAGACAGACAGACAGACAGACAACGACCCGGGCTGGATTCTAACCCGGGTCTGCTGTGAAGAGGACTGAGACTCTATGGAGGGTGTGTTTAACCACTATACCATGACCACACCCCATTTTTCAATGTTTGTAAATGGTTCGACAAAGAAGTCACAAAGCTGCTGAATGAATATTATATATACACTAGTTAAAACAGTGACATGTGACTTTACAAACAGACTTGTGCAACCGACTCAGTGGTGGACCAATCATTAGCAGGATGAAATAACACACACACACACACACACACACACACACACACACACACACACACACACACACACACACACACACACACACACACACACACACACACACACACACACACACACACACACACACACACACACACACACACACACACACACACACACACACACACACACACACACACACACACACACACACACACACACACACTACATCTATCAGACATGGGACACCGTGTACATGCACAGGTGTAAATATAGGATTCCTATTTGACGCCAAATATAGGCGTTCAGCTCGACGCATGTTCAGACGTTTCATCAGGAAAGCAAAAGGTCAAAACCAACGGACACGTGGCCTGCGTTCTGAATCTCACACTCTTTCTTTTCTCTATCCTACATACTACATCTGACCATAGAAAGAATCTAGTTAGGATGCAGTAGGCATACTATTGGGACATACTTTTACTTATTTATTTCATCCTAACATGGCTCCTTGATCTTGCCTCTTGCTTTTATATCCGTCTCATCTCCGGTTGTTTTTTCATACGGAGGCTCCGTCGATGTGACGTCACTTCACGTGCACACTGGATTGTGGGTCAGAATCGCCCAAATAGGATGCAGTTTTCAACAAGAATCAGGACATCCTAGATCTGTTTCTACCAGACTGAATAGTAGAGAGTACTGGGAATGGAACGCAGCCCTAAAGACTAAACCCTCTTTAAACCTCGTCTGAAATAGTCACAATCAATATATGACATCAGAGTTTGTTCTCTCAATGAGCTCTTACAAAAATCTGATCGAAAATTAATGTTCTATGGGGGCGCAGTTGGTAGGGCGTCCCCCCCCTTAGCGCAGTTGGTAGGGCGTCCCCCCCCCCCCTTAGCTCAGTTGGTAGGGCGTCCCCCCCCCCCCTTAGCTCAGTTGGTAGGGCGTCCCCCCCCCCCCTTAGCTCAGTTGGTAGGGCGTCCCCCCCCCCCCTTAGCTCAGTTGGTAGGGCGTCCCCCCCCCATGGGCCCTTAGCTCAGTTGGTAGGGCGTCCCCCCCCCCATGGGCCTCGGCCAGCAGCAGACCCGGGTTAGATTCCAGCCCGCGGTCGTTCTCTGCATGTCACTCCCCTCTCTGCCCCATTTCAACTCCGTCTCTACACTATCAATAAAGCATAAAAATGCCCCAAAAAATATCTTAAAAAAAAAAGAAAATTAATGTTCATAAATATTATAAAAGTGTGTCTAAATAAACCCCATCTTTTTACTGTTTAGACTCTAGGCAAGGCTAGTTTATTTATATAGCACAATGCAGACACAAGGCCACTCAAAGTGCTTTACAGAGGCAATACATGAAACACATTAGAAGACATTTAAAAGAGAATGAAAAGAAGTAAAACATTTAAATAAAATAACATGTACAGGTTAAAATGTGACCAAACTCATTCATTGTTTTTATAGAACGTTCGGTCAGAAAACTGAACCGTGATTGGTTCAAAATACTTATTGTGTCATAAGAACCAGAGCATAGCCCACAGCCTCATCTAAACTGAACCTCTGTAAAGTTTATCAAACTTAAATGACAATATCTTTAATGTGGATTGATGAATATGCCTATAACTCTTTTCAGATGCTTACTATCATGAAACTAACTCCACAGACAGACAGACAGACAGACAGACAGACAGTTAGACAGACAGACAGGTACAGGGGCTTTAGCTGGGTCTAGATTATACAGAAATGATTATCATGTCAGTAGTAGCATTCAAACGCTTCCTCTAAACCCTTGAGCAAACAGCTGCAAACAGGCGACTGTGTTTGAACAAAGAAAGGTCAATGTCGTGTCCGTCAATGATTGTCTCGCGTGGGAACAATCCAAACTTTACACAGACCAGGGGAACGTTACGTCTGCAAGCTGCAGAAGAACAGTCCATACTACACACTACTGTTTTAATGCTAGTATGGATATCTATCTATCCATACTACACACTACTGTTGTAATGCTAGTATGGATATCTATCTATCCATACTACACACTGCTGTTGTAATGCTAGTATGGATAGGGGCGTATCTTTTTATAGAATACACAATGTAGCGCTTTTTGTAAACTTTTTTATCCTGTGTACTTATATCATATCTTGTTGTCCTCTGAATGTTTGACCCCATGTCTAGATATTATTGTGTCTTGTTTAGTTTATTTATTGTTCTTACCTGCCCAGGGACTACAGGTGGAAAACATTAAAGGAATACTTCACCCATACGGAACCAGCGTTCTATCATTATAAAATCACTATTATAATATAATGAATGAGGTTTTTCTTCCCTCAGTCTTCCCTCAGTCTTCCCTTGGCCCAGCTGTCCTGTTAATCCTAACCCTTACTGTGATGTCACAAGAAGGAAAATGTAGGGTTAGACAGTGAGACCATAAAACACTCTTTTTGCCTTTTCTCAGGCTAGGATGATCCGATTTCATTTTTTTTTTGCACATTTATACTACATAGGATCTCAGAGTTCAATACACCTTCATATTCCCACCAGTGAAGTAGGCCTTTAAGTTGCTAAAACCTGGTACAATGCATCTCTCTCCTTGCTCTAAACAAGGTTAATGTTTCTGTTGTACATTGTTTAAATAAAGTTACAAGGGACCATAATGTCTACAAGCTTTCTCACAGGGGACCATAATGTCTACAAGCTTTCTCACAAGGGACCATAATGTCTACAAGCTTTCTCACAAGGGACCATAATGTCTACAAGCTTTCTCAGAAATAAGATGATCAATCTGTCAATCAATTAAGGCAAAAACATGTTTTTTTCAAGCACTGATCAATGTATAGATTTGTCTACTTATCTTCCATAACATGTCTTCTTTCTTTCATTCATTCTCTCTCTCTCTCTCTCTCTGTCTCTCTCTCTCTCTATCTCTCTCTGTCTCTCTCTCTCTGTGTCTCTCTCTCCCTCTCTCTTCCATAACATGTCTTCTTTCATACTAGTATAAATCAAAGGTCCAACATGTACATTCAGGTGTTTATTTGACTAAACCTTGTCTGTTTGCGTCTGTATATTTCTCCTATACAACCATCTTTAACGCTCTTTATCTCAAATTTTTCCAATACTCTGAATCAAAAATCTCAACTTCTAAAGCACTTACATCAACTAAACTTTCCATAATCATTCTCAGCACTATTCTGAAGGTTATTACAGAAGGATGAAAACACTCTGGACACTGATATGTTCTAAAAAGTTAAAGAAAGATCGTAACTCTGGCTTTTATCCAACGTCTAGACTTTTGTTTTTCAAAAAGATGCAAATGTATATGCATAATTAATGACCAATTTTGCATATTGCTTCAAACATAATTGGAAAAATTATATATATATATTTTTTAACCTTTATTTCTACAGGTAAATCCTACTGAGACCGAAGACTCTTTTACAAGGGAGACCTGTTTTCCTTTCCCACGTTACCATTCACACACACATTCACACACCGATAGCAGCAGGCTAACTATCGACATTCACACATAGCCAACATGTTTGAAAAAAAAAAAACATTTATGCCGGCAGTGTGTGTGTCCATTCCTCACTTTCCCCATTAAGGTCGAGACATCGAGAACAAACTCGTATCAAAGATCACAGTAAGCAGCAAAATGAACCTTCACGTGTCAGCAGAACAAGCTCTGATTCAACCCTCTGTGCATTTAGCCCCTACACAACAACTAGCAACATCACCATGAATCTAATTTCAACCATTAAAGCTGGGGTGGAGGATTTGGGGAGAAAGTAGCAGTTGGGATAGAGATTCAAATCCAAATACCTCAACCGCTCCACTTGTTCTCTTTGGTCCCTCCCCTATGGTCCCTCCCTGACACGCTCTACACCAACAACGTCGTGCCAAAGTGAATGGACAGTCCCAACAGCCAATAAGAACAGAGAATCGGTGGCCTCGCTCTGATTGGTCAAAGTGTACAGCTCATGTTAACTTGGACCAATCAGAAATCACGTACCCCAGCTGTAAGGATACGAACTTCAAAATATAAAATAAAATCCCGTTTCCGTTGCTTCATGCTGTATTGAATAAAACATTCTCCGGTGTGTGCGTGTACATCAGTTTTTATGCTCTGTAAACGGGTGTGTAAACAGAAGGGGCTCGGACCGACCAAGCAAAGCTAGCAACAGTCAGCAGTACGTTTATATGACGTTAGAGAAAAACTATCTATCGTGTTAGTCCGACTGAAACCGGACTTTTAAAAACACATTTGAACATGTTCGTCCGGTTCAACTCGTAGGACACTGAACTGAATCAGCTGGATATAGCGTGCATCTCTTAAAAACAAGGGAACTTTCAGCTTTTGTTAATTCTAGCACCCCCCTTTGGACAAAAGCGGTAGTGTTTTTACCACGCCAGCTGTTGTTCCTGGGTGAGCGTATACCCACGACAAAGGCATTAAGAAAAACTATAGAAAAATATCATTCTTTTGATTAATAAATCGCTCTGAAAATACACATAGAAAGTGAGACAATAAGACGGTCAATATTTAAACAAGTGTTGAAGCACAATACTAATCAAAACAAAAGTATGAGCTGATCAGTAGCTTATGTAGCGGTAGCATTGTCGCTAGCTACGGTGGATCGGCCCAATTCCTTTTGTTTACATAGCAGTTTACAGAGCCTAGGCTGAGTATTAACACACACACACACACACACACACACAC
Organism: Ammodytes marinus; assembly: GCF_949987685.1. Taxonomy (NCBI): domain Eukaryota; kingdom Metazoa; phylum Chordata; class Actinopteri; order Uranoscopiformes; family Ammodytidae; genus Ammodytes; species Ammodytes marinus. The sequence continues at coordinate 881,541 of NC_137220.1, forward strand.
ACACACACACACACACACACACACACACACACACACACACACACACACACACACACACACACACACACACACACACACACACACACACACACACACACACACACACACACACACACACACACACACACACACACACACACACACACACACACACAGCGGATCGTGAAGAGATATTCACGTGCTTGATTGAACCCTTTAAGCTACACGACAAACATTCCCGCATCCATTTATTTTTAAGTAAAAACAATCAAAATCGGGCTTTGAATTTCTTTACTCATTTTATCAGTTATTAATTTATTTATTTATTTATTGGGAAAAATATGTTTTGTGTAATCTGTCAAATGTAAAAAAAAAAAATAAAAAAAGTAAAGTTAATTTTTATTTATCACAGGTGACTTTTAAAAACACTATAGTTTGATTAATTAATTACTCCAGCTCTGGCCGGCCTACATACTAAACCTCTCGGATAATTAAATTTTTGGGGAGTGGGGGGGTGGGGGGGGTGTTAGTTTGAATTAATATCAGTAAATTCATTGATTTGTGAAGTTTGATAGAAAAATAATCCAGAAATAAAACAATTGCTTTGAGACCAAAAAAAATAAATAAAAAAATAAAACGGAATACATCTGTACAATCCTATGCAGACCTACTGGTAATTTGGAGGTTATAACACAAAATAAGAAATCTCAAGTCACCTGCAAGTTTAACTTTCAAGAAAATAAATATAAATTATATATTTGATTATCTATCTGTTTAGCAAGTTCTTTCTTATTTTCATAATAAATACAAATTAAATAAAGAAAACGTTTTAAAATAAAAAATAAAAATCACTCTATGACCGTTGACATGTTTAAAAATAATCCCAGAGGAAAAGATGACTTCTTGAAATGTGTTAAAAAAAAAATAATAATAGTATAAAATATAATTAGAAAAACATAATAAATTGTTTTATTCTCTTCAGGTAAAACAATTAAAAATACGATAAAAAAATAAAATAAATATCTTTAATTTTATTTTATTTTTTACAAATTTTTGAGATTAATAATCTAATTTATTTTCTTATTTTTAGACAAAATAAAAAACTAAAAAGTCCTCAGAGTAAAACGTAAACAACACAATCCTCCATTAACCCTCAAAAAACACGTCATAAAACAAAATGGATTGATTTGTATTCTTACCTTGACTTCTGGAACCTTTTCAGCGGCTCTGATCGTTTCTACAACCGGCGCAGGAGGCTCTATTTTCGGGGAAGCTACTGGCTCATATACGGTCGGTTTTCCCAGGGCTCTGGATGGAGGAATGTCATCCCCGTAGCTGACTTTGCCCTTCTTCGGCGCTTTGGCTGCAGCTGGGTCGGGCTTCTTGTTCAGATATTGAGACGCGAAATAAATGGCAACGGCTGTGAAAAAAAGCGCAGGAACTATGACTGCTGGGTCCAACTCCATGATGAGAATAAATGTAGAAAAAAGTTAAAGATATAAAAGGTGTGTGTGTGTGTGCGTGTGTATGTGTGTGTGAGGGTGTGTTAGTCAGTCTGCAGCCGCACACACACTGAGCTGCGTCTCGCGTCTCCTCACAAACACAATCTAGCACCAACAGCTGACAGGAAACAGCTGTTAGGGAGCACAGGGAGCGTCCCTTCAGAATAAAATACATGTCTTACTTATGGGCTTAGTTTTAAGGCGAGACAATGCAAGTGAACAGGGTTAAACATAGACACAATACATTATTATGTCTATGGGGTAAAATGTTTAACTTCATGAAACGTTGCCAGCTGATTATTGACATTCAAATACTCATGACAATAAACTGCTGTTAACTCACACAGGGAGCTTTACTTCAAAATAAAAGCCCTGTCTTACTTATTTAGGCTTTACGTTTCTCAGAATTCAATATGAAAAGTGTTTTTGAAACGAATTCAGACACTAAACGAATATAAGTTCAATCAAATAATTTAATAATTTATTTATTTGATTAAACTTTGTCTGTTTGAATCGGTATATTTCTCCTATACAACTATCTTTAATGATTATTATCTAAAAAAAAAAATTCTCAATACTTCCAGAAATCTCAACTTCTAAATCAACTTTGGATTTTTTCATACGATGTTCACCTGTTGTAAATTATGAAATACATTTTTTAATTCCGCATAAACATTTCTGAAAAAAATTATTAAAACAAATTCAACTGGCAAAGTTTAATTTTGATATCTGCCGTATATGTTAACATTTTCACCCTACTCTCCTGCATTGTCTTGCCCTTAAACGATAATAGAAATAGTCATCACACTCACACACACGATTGATTAGACAAAGCAGGATTTTAGTCATAGAAAAAGTTTTTATTGATCGACAAAATAATGTTTTTCCACCACGTTAAAGCTGTTCTGAGCCCATGAGACCCACACAACACCTCGGCATTCGCTTACACAACTTATACACATATAAAAAGGTGCACTATGCTGTGTGTGTGTGTCTGTCTGTCTGTGTGCCTGTCTGTCTGTCTTTCTGTGTGTCTGTCTGTCTGTGTGCCTGTCTGTCTGTGTCTGTCTGTCTTTCTGTGTGTCTGTCTGTCTGTGTGCCTGTCTGTCTGTCTGTCTGTCTGTCTGTCTGTGTGTCTGTCTGTTGTTTCAAGAAATAATTTGTTTACAGTTTTTCCTCTAAAGGAAATCAATAAATTAATTTGTAAACCAAACTGTGGGCCCTGCTGCTGTAAACAACAACAGTGAAACAGTAACTTTTCAGCAAGCTTTCTAACTTCAAACAGTGTTCCAGGGATCACATTTTCCTGTGAGGAAAGTTTGTTATGAGAATATACCTTAGAAAATGTTTCACTTCTCTGACACACACAGTTATACACACTGCAGCTTTAACACACACACAGAGTTACCCACTGCAGCTTTAATCAGAAACAAACCGTCACATCTTTATTAGGCACTTTGAGTCAAAAGCAACAAGTTTCACACGAACAAACTTTACACATTACGGCAGATTTTATAGGATTCGAGACTTCAACATTAATCACAGATCTCCGACTGATGAACTAAGAAAGAGAAGAATTTCTGCTTCACGTCACTGTTAACTGAATTATTTGGGTTTTGGGCTTTTCGTCGGCAAAACAAGACATTTGATTCTAAGTTTTTACTGTTTTGAGATCGATTTCTAAGACAACAAACATTATTTTCTGTAGTTTCCAATTAGTTTTTGTCAAATCAGCTGAAACATTCCGCAACACACGTATTTTATGAGTTATTGAACATTATTTATTGAGTGAAAACGGATATTTCTGCATGTTTTCAGTTTGATCATCCGTCCGAGCCATTCATGTGAACACAATATCTCCAGAACGCTTTGAGGGATTTTCTCCAAACTTTGCTCTAATGTCTGTCTCTGTCTCTGTCTCTCTCTCTCTCCCTCTCCCTCTCTCTCCCTCTCTCAAAGATGAACCGAGTAGAGTCTGGAGGTCAAAATCCTGATAGTTTACTAGGAAATCAACGATCAATGATAATCTGAATTGTGTCGGTTTTGTTCGATCGACAGTTTGAAACCCAAATAGATTCAGTTTATTGTGACACAAGTTGAAGCAAAACAAAAGAAAAAAAAATCACTTTTTAAGAAGCGAGAGAAAGTTTTTTTTTAAACAAGATTTTGCTTTTTTTAAGCGTTGAACCGAATGTCAACTAAAAATAAGAACTGCTGCCGATTAACTCTATCAATCGATCGATCATTATTCATCTTTAAAAGGTGCTCCGAGGAACTTTCAGTTTGTGTTAGTTCTAGCGCCCCCTTTGGACAAAAGTGGTAGTGTTTTTACCACACCAGCTGTTGTTCCTGGGTGAGCGTATACCCATGACAAAGGGCATTAAGAAAAACTACATAAAAATAGCATTCTTTGCACTGATGGTCTCGTTTGCTGTTCCATGTAATTTATGATCATCAGAGGAACAATGAGACTGTTTCAGAAATATTTAAAAGTTCCTCGTAGCACCTTTAATCTCTGAGTATCCAACCCGAAGACACAGACGCAGCGGTGCATTGTGGGCGACGTAGTTCACTTCCACAGTTGTTTATTAGGACTGAAATACAAAATCAATATGACTGAATATTTCCCTCACACGCAGCAGATGGCACGTAGCAAAACGTCAACAACTTGTTTTTCCTCTGTGTTCCATTCAGTTTGACACCGGCAGTGTGTGTGTGTGTCTCTTTGTGTGTGTGTTTCTCTGTCTCTCTTTGTGTGTGTGTGTGTGTGTTTCTCTGTCTCCCTGTGTGCGTGTGTGTCTCTCTGTATCCCTGTGTGTGTGTGTGTGTGTGTCTGTGTGTCTCTCTGTCTCCCTGTGTGTGTGTGTGTGTGTGTCTCTCTGTCTCCCTGTGTGTGTGTGTGTGTGTGTGTGTCTCTCTGTCTCCCTGTGTGCGTGTGTGTGTCTCTCTGTCTCCCTGTGTGTGTGTGTGTGTGTCTCTCTGTCTCCCTGTGTGCGTGTGTGTGTTTCTCTGTCTCTCTTTGTGTGTATGTGTGTGTGTGTGTGTGTGTGTGTGTGTGTGTGTGTGTTAAACCGTTTAGTTGCATTAAGGCCGTCCTGCTCAAAGGAATAGCTGAACATTGTGTATTTTTATCTTGCTGACTCTCTCTGGTTCAAGACTGTGCGTGCATTTTTGAAGGGAGTCATGTTTAAAGGTCAGTCAGCGCTAGTTAGCTTAGCTCAAACACTGGTGGTCAATAGGTAACGTTAGCTTAGCTCAAACACTGGTGGCCCATAGGTAACGTTAGCCGGTCTCAGCTGACAGCAGGATAGAAAAAGGAAAAGACCCTGCGTTCCGAATCTCATACTTTCTACTATATAGTTTGGTAGAAAAAAGATTTAGGATGTCCTGATTCTTGTGGCCAGATTTAGGATGGTTAGAAGTACCCGGATGTCCTACTTCATGCGGCCAAGATTGTTAGTGTTGAAAACTGCATCCTATTTGGGCGATTCTGACCCACAATCCAGTTGCGCACGTGAAGTGACGTCACATCAACGAAGCCTCCATATGAAAACAACCGGGGATGTGACGGATATAAAAGCAAGAGGCAAGATCAAGGCGCAACGTTATGATGAAATAAGAGATTAAAGTATGTCCCAATAGTATGCCTACTGCATCCTAACTAGATTCTTTTTATCGTTGGATGTAGTATGTAGAATAGAATAAAGAAAGAGTATGCGATTCAGAGCGCAGGGAGAGTATGTGATTGAGAGCACAGGGTGAGGGTGTGTTCGGAACCCTTAATTGGCCCTAACGAGCGTCGGGTTGATCCGACCAGCTGACGAGGTGAACTAGATATTTGTGTTGACACGCAGACGGAGAGATTAACCACCGAGCTCCTACTGTTGCACCTTGAACTCTGTGTTCCAAATCACACACTCTTTCTTTTCCCTCTTCTAGATACTACATCTGACCATCAAATGTAAGAGTGTGTGTGTGTGTGTCTCTCTGTGTATGTGTGTGTGTGTTTCTCTGTGTGCCTCTGTGTGTGTGTGTGTGTGTGTGTCTGTGTGTGTGTTTCTCTGTGTGTGTGTGTGTGTGTGTGTGTGTTTCTCTGTGTGTCTCTGTGTGTGTGTGTCTCTGTCTGTGGCACTTTGAACATTTTCTAAATTTCAAAATAAAACCTGGCATTTGCAATATTTTTCTAACTGTACTGAACGTTTTATGGAAATATTAATATATATTTAGACAAATTTGGATATAATTCTGTAAAAATTGCAGCTTCACCTCTTACTGTTCTGATTTTTAGTCTGAAAGTCACGTCTGTATTTTAGGATATTATGATTTTGGACATTTTAAATTGAAACGCAGCCTTAAAATAAACAAATAAAATGTGTTCTGCCGATGTCACGAACAGGAACTCCAACAGAGTCAAACACTGATTGGTGTTGAAAAGCAAAAGCACATTGGTGGCATGTCTCCCTCTTTTAACTTCACAGGCAGCCAGCTTTAGACTTTTAAAAAGTTGCTACGAGGAACTTTCAGTGTGTGTTAATTCTAGCGCCCCCCTTTGGACAAAAAGCGGTAGTGTTTTTACTACGCCAGCTGTTGTTCCTGGGTGAGCGTATACTCACGACAAAGGCATTAAGAAAAACGATATAAAAATAGCATTCTTTACACTGATGGTCTCGTTTGCAGTTACATGTAATCTATGATCAGAGGAAAAAATTAGACCGTTTCAGAGATATCTAAAAGTTCCTCGTAGCGCCTTTAACAGGCTTCTAATCAGCTGTGTTAGATGGTTAGGGTGTGGGGGGGTTCAGGAGGGGAGGGGGTCACCGCGACGAGCTTCTCTCTTTGCTCACACAGTCGTCCTTGGTGCTGGAGTCTCCGTTGGCGATGGCGTTACACGTTCGTCTTTTCTTTCTGCGGTGAGACATGGCGTCCGCTCCCGAACCCGCCTGCATATTGGACAAGGGAACACAGATTATATTAGGCAAGGAAATACACTTAAATAATATGATATTCTTTTATATTTTCAGCTTTATTTGACAGTAATAGAGACAGAGATGAAAGGGAACACAAGATTAGCCAAGGAATTAATTTTTATTTGATTTTTTCTAAGCTTTTATTTTTCTTACAAAATAAAAGACAGACACCCCTTTCTTCACCTTTATTTTACAGTATTAAGGAGACAGAGTTGAAATGGGGCAGAGAGGGGAAGACATGGGGGATGGGGGGGGGGGCTCTAAACACTACACCACACGCGCCCCAAAACTATTTTGCTATTCTGAAATATGTTTCAGGGTCATTTCCGATAATTTCAAGAGACATTTTATATGAACAACCATATAAAATACCTTGTTTCCTTCACCAAGGATTTACAAATCAAATTCAAGACTTTTTATTTCCACTTAGAATTAAATGGAATGCCTTCTGCACTATCATTATTATTATTTTATTTATTTATTTATTTTAACCTTTATTTCTACAGGTAAATCCCATTGAGACCGAAGACTCTTTTACAAGGGAGACCTGTTTTCCTTTCCCACGTTACCATTCACACACACATTCACACACCGATAGCAGCAGGCTAACTATCGACATTCACACATCATAAACGTCTAAAGGGTATAATGGAGGATCAGAACCCATTCTATGCCCTGGAAAATGAATTTAAAGGCCTACTTCACCGGTTTGAATATGAAGGTGTATTGAATTCTGAGATCCTATGTAGTATAAATGTGCGAAAAAAATTAAAATCGGTTCATCCTAGCCTGAGAAAAAGCAGAAAGAGTGTTTTTTTAACCCTATATTTCTCTTTCTCGTGACATCACAGAAAGAGAAATATAGGGTTAAAAAAAAACTTACTTTGTAAATATTACTGTGATGTCTTTTACTGTGACATCACAGTAATATTTACAAAGTAAGTTTTTTTTTTAACCCTATATTTCTCTTTCTGTGATGTCACGAGAAAGAGAAATATAGGGTTAAAAAAAACACTCTTTCTGCCTTTTCTCAGGCTAGGATGAACCGATTTCAATTTTTTTCGCACATTTATACTACATAGGATCTCAGAATTCAATACACCTTCATATTCAAACCGGTGAAGTAGGCCTTTAAGTTTTAAGTTAAAGTGTTGATGCCGAGCTGCTCATTTTCAACTCTGTCTTTTGTAAATGCATATTCAGTCAATACAGTTAAAATCCCCCCAAATCATTTTCTATTTTGCTGGGGGCAATAGAAGCCCCAAAAATGAATTCCAAGGGCAATTTCTGATTTTTCAAGGGACATTTTGCCTCCAGCCCTGCTAAACATCCTGACCTAGAACACAGTGTACAGAGAGAGAGTGTGTGTGTGTGTGTGTGTGTGTGTATTACGTTACATGTGAGCACCTGTTGGCTGTCATGTATGGAAATACATACAGTACACAGGGACAAGCCGTGTGTTCTGACTTTTAACTGTCAGCTAAAATGTATCTGTCTCTCCCACACACACACAACACACACACACACACACACACACACACACACACACACACACACACACACACACACACACACACACACACACACACACACACACACACACACACACACACACAGAGTCTAACTTAAGCTGTTAACCCTTCCTGTGCTGGTTAACCAGGAGTCACAGCAGGAATAGAATAATGCTGCTGGGAGGTCTGAGGATAACATTTCAGGAAATTTTAAAATGGAGAATTTATTTCCAAATGTTCTTTGGGACATTTATAGATATTTTTAACTCCACAACAAACAAATATTTGCACCATTTTAAGAACACTAATTAAAGGAATACTTCACCCATACGGAACCGGCGTTCTATCATTATAAAATCACTATTATAATATAATGAATGAGGTTTTTCTTCCCTCAGTCTTCCCTTGGCCCAGCTGTCCTGTTAATCCTAACCCTTACTGTGATGTCACAAGAAGGAAACTGTAGGGTTAGACAGTGAGACCATAAAACACTCTTTCTGCCTTTTCTCAGGCTAGGATGATCCGATTTCATTTTTTTTTTGCACATTTATACTAAATAGGATCTCCGAGTTCAATACACCTTCATATTCCAACCGGTGAAGTAGGCCTTTAAACCTGCAGTGTGTAGAATTTTGGGTTTTATTTCCTAGCAGATTTTGTAGAAAGTAATTATAATATCCATAAGTACATTTAATTTAGTGCATAATAGCTGAAAAAAATGTTTTGAATTATAATTTTTTCCCTTAGAAAGGGTCTCATATATGTCCATATTTCTGCATATCTTGGACCAAGGCCTAGTGCCGCCATCTTGAAAGTGTCATAGTTGGAATGTCATCAGGTGCATTGTTTAAAATTTAGAATTGTTCTTGTCCTTGAAGGCCACTGTAGCTTCTGTTATTATTCTAAAGGGGTGGGGTTACCCAGGGAGTGTTGCATTCTAGAACTTTGTAGACCTTTCTTGATGATGTCATATTACACACTGCACCTTTAAGTAATTTAAAAAAAAGGTTGCTCTGTCAGCCATGTATGTCTCCCAGAGCTCAACAAAGTCCCTCCTCTTGCCCTTAGCAACATAAGTCAATCTTTCCAGCCCCGTACAGGTTGCCAGCTCTTTAATCCACGTTGCCAGTGGTGGAGCGTCCACAATTTTCCAGCAAAGTGCAACGTAGACCCAAAGTTAGATTGAATTGAACCTGAAATCGAGTCTGAAGACTTTTTTGTTTCCTTTTTAACTTGCAATTTTCATTTTATTTGCTTCTTTTATTATGTTTTTAAATCGAGTTTTAATTTTAATTTGCTTCTTTTATTCGCTTTTAAATGTCTTCTAATGTGTTTTATGTATTCTAATCTTGCCCCTGTAAAGCACTTTGAGTGGCCTTGTGTCTGAATTGTGCTATATAAATAAACTTGCCTTGCCTTGCCTTGTCTATTGATGCATCTATACCAGTATCTGATATCTGTCTGATGCAACTCACCACTTTACTGCTATCAATGTTCTGGGCGTTCTGACCACTTACTCTGAACCTGAAATATCTCCTCAGTCAGTCTAACTGTAAACAAGCCTTCTCAGGACCGCGTTAACCCAACCTTTATCTACCGCTGTAGAAATATAAAGGAATAAAAACATTTAAAGGTGAAGTAAGCGATTTATTTATGTTAATATAAGTGTTAAATCGCTCTTTATTCATACAGTGATCACTTACATAATGTGCGCGTTTCATAAAGCCGATCTCTCAGTCAGCTGTTCCGCATGTAATCGGCAAATAAACTTTTGGGGGATCCCGAAATTAATATCCAATCACAAGAGAGAACGCTACAAACCGACACCCGTCTCACTCATATATAGTATATACACTCCATGGTCTCACTGCCGGTGCACGCCAGAGCGACAGATGGGTGAATGTGTATGCGCCTACAATGGCGGAGCAGGTAAAAATCCTTCCCAATGTCTGTTTTGATGGTTTTTATCATGTTTTATCACACTTATGGATCTGAGATGATGCTAGATAACTCGCTGCTTGAAGACCGCAGTGCATTAATGTGGTGACGTAGGGACGAGCGAGGGGACTGCTAACTGCAGTAACTGACAGGAAGTTAGCTAAAAGAACCATTCTGCTTACAGCTCCTTAAACTGCCCTGCACCTCTATGGAATCAAACAGCGACCTCTGCTGGTAGAATGTATCATTGCACCGTTTATCAAATCCTACAAAACACCATTCAGGGACGAGCCAATAGCAAACTATGGGATGAGTGAGTGAGTGAGTGAGTGTCTGTCTCTCTATGTTTGTGTGTGTGCGTGAGTGTCTCTGTGTGTGTGTGTCTGTGAGTGAGAGAGTATGTGTGTGCATGTGAGCATGCATGTCTGTGTGCATATGTGTGTGTTTGTGCATATGTCTGTGTGATTGTCTGTGTGCATGTTTGCATACGTGTGTGTGTGTGTGTGTGTGTATCTGTGAGCATGTCTGTGTGAGTGTCTGTGTGCAAATATATGTGTGTGTGTGTGTGTGTGTGTGCATAAGTGTGTGTGTGTGTGTGTGTGTGAGTGAGTGAGTGAGTGAGTGTGTGTGTGTGTGTTTTATGTGTGTGTGTGTGTGTGTGTGTGTGTGTGCTTACATCAGAGTCTGAGTCTGAGGAGCTTGAGGAAGAGGAGGATGAAGAGTCACTGGAGCTGTCGGAGGCGATTCCCGTCGACTCCTGCAGATCAACTTTATCTGCCAACACCGCCAGGTCAGGACGCTCCTGCTTCAAGATGCTACAGACAGACAGACAGACAGACAGACAGACAGACAGACAGACAGACAGACAGACAGACAGACAGACAGACAGACAGACAGACAGACAGACACACAGACAGACAGACAGACACACAGACACACAGACAGACAGACAGAGGTTTATCTTTGTGCATTTGCAGCTCTATGAAATCCATTTTATTTTTTTCTAGCTGTAGTGACATTTTTATGGAAATATTAATAATATATTAAGACTAATTTGGATATAATTCTGTCAAAACTGCAGTTTCACCTCTTATTGTTTTGATTTTTAGCTTGAAAATCTTAGGTGTGAGTGAGTGAGTGAGTGAGTGAGTGAGTGAGTGACTCTCCGTGTGTGTGTGTGTGTGTGTGTGTCCATGTGTTTGTCTGTGTGCGTGTCCGTGTCTGGGTGTGAGTGAGTTTTTTTGTGTCTGTCTGTTTGTCTGTCTGTGTCTCTCTCTTTCTGTGTCTGTGAGTGAGTGAGTCTCTCTTTCTTTGTGCGTGTGTGTGTCTGTATGCGTGTGTGTGAGTGTGTCTCTCTGTGTGTGTGTGTGTGTGTGTGTGTGTGTGTCTGTCTGTTTGTGTCTGTGAGTGAGTGAGTCTCTCTTTCTTTGTGCGTGTGTCTGTCTGTATGCGTGTGTGTGAGTGTGTCTCTCTCTGTGTGTGTGTGTGTGTGTCTCTCTCTCCGTGTGTGTCTGTCTGTTTGTGTCTGTGAGTGAGTGAGTCTCTCTTTCTTTGTGCGTGTGTCTGTCTGTATGCGTGTGTGTGTGTCTCTGTCTGTCTGTCTCTCTCTCTGTGTGTCTCTGTCTGTCTGTCTGTGTGTGTGTGTGTGTGTGTGTGTGTGTGTGTGTGTGTGTGTGTGTGTGTGTGTGTGTGTGTGTGTGACTCTGTCTGTGTGTGTGTGTGTCTCTCTCTCTGTGTGTGTGGTTCTCTCTCTCTCTGTGTGTGGTTCTCTCTCTGTGTGTCTCTGTCTCTCTGTGTGTGGTTCTCTCTCTCTGTGTGTGTCTCTGTGTGTGTGTGTGTGTCTCTGTCTCTCTGTGTGTGTGTGTCTCTGTCTCTGTGTGTCTCTGTGTGTCTGTCTCTCTCTGTGTGTGAGTGTGTGTGTGTGTCTCTCTCTCTGTGTGTGTGTGTCTCTGTCTGTCTGTCTCTCTCTCTCTCTGTGTGAGTGTGTCTCTCTCTCTGTGTGTGTGAGTGTGTGTGTGTCTCTCTCTCTCTGTGTGTGTGTGTGTCTCTCTGTGTCTCTCTGTGTGTGTGAGTGTGTCTCTCTCTCTGTGTGTGTGTGAGTGTGTGTGTGTCTCTCTCTCTCTGTGTGTGTGTGTGTGTCTCTCTGTGTGTGTGTGTGTGTGAGTGTGTCTCTCTCTCTCTGTGTGTGTGTGAGTGTGTCTCTCTCTCTGTGTGTGTGGTTCTTACCGGTACCACTTGCGGGACAGTTTGGGTCGTCCCCGGACCGTCTTGTGCCAGACGATGGGGAAGTTAGTGGTCGAGGCAAAGTTCTGAGTGACAGCGATCGTCGTGTCCATGTTCAAAACCACGTGCCACCAGCCGCCTGCGCGCGCACACACACATACACACACACACACACGCACACACACGTTAACATTAACACCAGGGGACAAACATATACGTGATGATGAAGCCTAATTTCTAGCATGTTCCCTCCTGTGTGTGTGTGTGTGTGATTGTGTGCGTGCACTGTCTGTCTGTCTGTTTGTGTGTGATTGTGTGTGTGTGTGTGTGTGTGCTGTAATCCCCACAGGCAGACAGGTGAGGTAGATCCTGGGTTAATCTGTTATCATTAGGTGAATCTAGGTCACACATGTTGACATCCTCTACTCCATTCTGTTTACCATCTCATTTTAGAAATGCTCTGTGTAGATGTTAAAAGAGATGTTAGTTAGTTAGTTAGTTAAATCTTTATTGTCCACGGTGTGGAGATTCCTTCGGTCTCATACAAAAAACAACAAGCAGGACAACACAACAACAACAACAACAAAAGCAACAACAACAACATTTACACACAGACATCTTCAGGGCAAGAAGCAGGGCAGCAGTGGCAGTATACACATCAGCGGGACATGGTGTTCAGTACCCCAATCGCTTTAGGAGTGAAGGAATTTTTAAAAATGTTAGGATTTGCCCTTGGCACTCTGTAACGTCTACCCGAGGGAAGAAGTTCAAACTCCCTATGGAGTGGATGGGACGGATCGTTTGCTATTTTAACAGCTTTTTTCCTCAGCACTTCGTCGTACATACAACTTAAATGTTTCTGTTTTGTCCCTATGATTTTTGAGGCAAGGTTTATTATTCTCTGTAGCTTGCTTCTTCCTTTTACGTTTAGGTTACCATACCACATTGCCATATTAAAGGTTAAAATGCCCTCAATAAGGTTCTTATAAACTGTTTCCATAATGTGCTTGCTCACTCTGAATGAGTTGAGTTTGCGCAGTAGATGGAGACGTTGGTTACAGGTTTTAATGATGTTGTAACATTGTTAAAAAAAACATTTGTAAAACAATTTTGTCTCGGGGCGCTCCGGTGGTGTAGTGGATAGAGCGCGTACCATATCGGCTCCGGCCTTCGTTGCAGTGGTCGCGGGTTCAAATCCGACCCGTGGATCTTTACTGCATGTCATCCCCCCCCCCCCTCTCTCTCTCTCTGTCTCCCCATTTCAACTCTGTACTGTCTAATAAAGCTCTCTCTCTCTCTCTCTCCCCATTTCAACTCTGTACTGTCTAATAAAGCTTGAAAATGACAAAAAATTATCTTAAAAAAAAAAAAAAAGTTTATAATTGTCATTTTAAAAAGGTTAAAAATATCCCATTAAGATGTTCAAAGTGACCTCATCGACTTTTTATTTTCTGCTTAACATCTGCCTTTAGTTTCAACAATGTCATTAGAAACCTGTAAAGTACAGTTAGTAGTTTATTTTATTTTGTCTTTTGTTTGTGTTAATTGTTTTGTGTGTCTGTGTGCGTTCTGTGAGAGAGAGAGAGAGAGAGAGAGAGAGAGAGAGAGAGAGAGAGAGAGAGAGAGAGAGACAGGGAGAGAGAGACAGAGAGAGAGACAGAGAGAGAGACAGAGAGAGAGACAGAGAGAGAGACAGAGAGAGAGACAGAGAGAGAGAGACAGAGAGAGAGAGACAGAGAGAGAGAGACAGAGAGATAGAGAGAGAGAGATAGAGAGAGAGACAGGGAGACAGAGAGAGAGAGAGCGAGAGGGAGAGAGAGAGACAGAGACAGAGAGAGAGAGAGAGAGAGAGAGAGACAGAGAGAGAAGGAGACAGAGAGAGACAGAGAGAGAGACAGAGACAGAGACAGAGACAGAGACAGAGACAGACACAGAGAGAGACAGAGAGAGAGAGAGAGAGAGAGACAGAGAGACAGAGAGAGAGACAGAGAGACAGAGAGAGAGAGACAGGGAGACAGAGAGGGAGAGACAGGGAGACAGAGACAGAGAGAGACAGAGAGAGAGAGAGAGAGACAGAGAGAGAAGGAGACAGAGAGAGAGAGACAGAGAGAGAGAGAGACAGAGAGAGAGAGACAGAGAGAGAGACAGGGAGACAGAGAGGGAGAGACAAAGAGAGGGAGAGACAGAGACAGAGAGACAGAGACAGAGAGAGAGAGACAGAGAGAGAGACAGGGAGACAGAGAGGGAGAGACAAAGAGAGGGAGAGAGAGAGACAGAGAGAGAGAGACAGAGACACACACAGAGAGAGAGACAGAGAGAGAGAGAGACAGAGAGAGAGAGACAGAGAGAGAGACAGAGAGGGAGAGACAGAGACAGAGAGAGAGAGAGAGAGAGAGACAGGGAGACAGAGAGGGAGAGACAAAGAGAGGGAGAGACAGAGACAGAGAGAGAGAGACAGAGAGAGAGAGGGAGACAGAGACAGACAGAGAGAGAAAGAGACAGAGACAGAGAGACAGAGAGAGTGAGTTAGTTAATGGACTGACCAGGCACGAACACGGTCTCCCCGGGCCCCTGCAGGATCTCCATGGGGCTGAACTCTGGCGGCCAGGACGGCTGCTGCGTCCGCGGGTAAATCACGTTGAACCAGGTGATAGCCTCGTCCTGCTGGCTTCCCCCCTCCTCACGACTCACTGTGGAGAGTCAACATTACATTGTACACAAATAAATGCCATTCTATAGCCTATCCTATATTTGCCCAAAGACATAGTAAAGAGACAGACCAATTGAATTATGGTGTGGTAGGTAGGCCTATATATATATATTTTAGTATTAAAACCATCATTTGGATTTTCAATTAATAAACAGACTCATTTTAAATGTACATATCCACCTTCTGTCCTTTATCTATCCGTTCATACAACAATATACAGAGAAAATTCGAATTTTTCGGGCATATTTCGAATGGTAAAATTAATCGTGATTTATCCACAGAATCCTGTGATTAATCTGATTAAAAATGTTAATCGTTTGACAGCCCTGTATATTATATTACATTACAGAATTAAGTAGGATAGGTTCATTACATTACATTTTATTTAGCTGACGCTTTTATCCAAAGAGACTTCCATTAAGGTCATTCAACCATGAAGGAACAAACTCAGAACAACAGGAATCTGCAAAGTGCCACATGTAATAGTAACATGCTGATAAAATGTATTGTAGTTTAAGCTCATTTTGACAATAGTTTAGCTGAGGTTCAGGTATCTTGTAGATAGTAGGAGTGTGTGTGTGTGTGAGTGCCTGAGTGAGTGAGTGAGTGAGTGTGAGTGTCTGAGTGAGTGTCTGAGTGAGTGTCTGAGTGAGTGAGTGAGTGAGTGAGTGAGTGAGTGAGTGAGTGAGTGAGTGAGTGAGTGAGTGAGTGAGTGAGTGAGTGAGTGAGTGAGTGAGTGTGTGGGAGTGAGTGAGTGAGTGAGTGAGTGAGTGAGTGAGTGAGTGTGTGTGAGTGAGTGAGTGAGTGTGAGAGTGTCTGAGTGAGTGAGTCTGTCTGAGTGTGAGTGTATATATGTGTGTGTGTGTGTGTGTGTGTGAGTGTCTGAGTGAGTGAGTGAGTGAGTGAGTGAGTGTGAGTGAGTGAGTGTGTGTGTGTGTGTGTGAGAGTGTGTGAGTGAGTGTGAGAGTGTCTGAGTGAGTGTGAGAGTGTCTGAGTG
>NC_137220.1:902367-932367 GCF_949987685.1 Ammodytes marinus
CTCCCCAGGTGACACAAAGACTCATCACCACATCCTCACGAAATGCATAAATATACATATGAATGTAAATATGATTAGTAATTCATACACATCATAATTCATAAATCATAATTTTAGCCATAAACTAAAAATGTATTTACTTTAATATATTCAACACAAAAACCCTGTAAATGGCTCCAACAGCTTTAATAAACACCTTAAAGCCCTCAGTACCTGTATAAACACCTTAAAGCCCTCAGTACCTGTAAACACCTTAAAGCCCTCAGTACCTGTAAACACCTTAAAGCCCTCAGTACCTGTATAAACACCTTAAAGCCCCCAGTACCTGTATAAACACCTTAAAGCCCTCAGTACCTGTAAACACCTTAAAGCCCTCAGTACCTGTATAAACACCTTAAAGCCCTCAGTACCTGTATAAACACCTTAAAGCCCTCAGTACCTGTAAACACCTTAAAGCCCTCAGTACCTGTATAAACACCTTAAAGCCCTCAGTACCTGTATAAACACCTTAAAGCCCTCAGTACCTGTAAACACCTTAAAGCCCTCAGTACCTGTATAAACACCTTAAAGCCCTCAGTACCTGTATGGCGGTCTGCGTTTCTCTCCCGCGAACTGGAACAAGTCGTCTCTAAAGAACAGAGGGACCTAAATGAAATCAAACTAGTTTTATTCATACAGCCCAATACCACAAATAGACATTTGCCTCAGTGGGCTTCACATTCGATTTCCATACAGTATGACAGTATAAAGACAAATAGTGAAATAGTGTGGATGCAGGGGGGCTTCAGATTCTGCCAGAGGGGGGACCTGATCCACACCGTCTCGTCTCCACCAGGGAAAATACTACGGCTGGCCCAAATTATTCGAATATTCGTTCGGAAAATTAGTATTCGGAGCTTAAATTAGTATTCGGAGCTTCGTTTTAATTTTTTTTTGCAAGAAGCTAGTACTGCAATATAATGTCATCAAATCATTTTATATTTGGATATAAAAGTTAGTAATATTGTAATAGTAGTAGTAGTATTGCTCATTTAGGAGGATATTACATCACTAAGTGTCATAGCGCATCCATTACTTCACCTCCGAGCGCGTAAATCTTCAACAAAATCGGTTCCAGGGAGTATATAGGGATTATTAACGTTTTTTTAATTTTTAATTTTTTTATTATTTTGTTTTTTGTTTTTTATGGAACGAATATCCGAATATTCGCTCGGAAAAACCAACGAATATTCGAAGCCTGAAAAATGGCATTCGGGCCAGCCCTAGAAAGTACCTGATAATCGTCCAGCAGCTTCTGGCGTTTGGCGTGTTCTCCGTAGCTGCTGTCGAATATATACAGAGGGCTGTCGTCTCTGGTGCTCTCCAGATACTCCATGTAGTACTTCATCTTCATAGAATAGAATATATCTTTATTGTCATTGTCACAGGTACAACGAAATTAAGTGCAGTCCTTGTAAAGTGCAAAATGATACATCACATTGAGGTAGTATATGTATCCATAAATAAATAAATTAAAACTAAATTAAAACCATGAAATAGTCACTATCAACTATAGGCATTAAAAAAGGAACACATAAGACACATAGGACACAAGACACACCCACACAACATCCACATTCATAAATCACCTTCATTTTCACCGAGTATCCGTCGTTGTCTTCCCCACACTTGAACTTCTGGTTTCGGTATTTGCGTTTGAGCCGTTCCAAGGTCCACTTCTCTCGGGCCGGCCACGTCTCCTGGCAGTTTAGCAGAACCACGGGTTTGTAGGGACGCTCGAATCTACGGATGAATTCCTCCGGAGAGATATGAAGGGTGTCCACGCGCTCCACACTGTCCTGAGAGGGGGGGAGAGAGGGAGGGGGAGAGAGAGGGAGGGAGAGAGGGGGAGAGGGAGGGGGAGAGAGGGAGGGAGGGAGGGAGAGGGAGGGGGAGAGAGAGAGGGAGGGAGGGGGAGAGGGAGGGGGAGAGAGGGAGAGAGGGAGGGAGGGAGGGAGAGAGAGAGGGAGGGAGGGAGGGAGGGAGGGGGAGAGGGAGGGGGAGAGAGGGAGAGAGGGAGGGAGGGAGAGAGAGAGGGAGGGAGGGGGAGGGGGAGAGATGGAGGGAGGGGGAGAGGGAGGGAGGGAGGGAGGGAGGGAGGGGGAGAGAGGGAGGGAGGGAGAGAGGGAGGGGGAGAGAGGGAGGGAGGGAGAGAGGGAGGGGGGGAGAGGGAGGGAGGGAGGGAGAGAGGGGGAGAGGGAGGGGGAGAGAGGGAGGGAGGGGGGAGAGAGGGAGGGAGGGGGGGAAGGGGGAGGGGGGGAGGGAGAGAGGGAGGGAGGGAGGGAGGGAGAGAGGAAGGGAGGGGGAGGGAGGGAGAGGGAGGGGGAGAGAGGGGGAGAGAGGGAGGGAGGGGGAGAGAGAGAGAGAGAGAGGGAGGGGGAGGGAGGGGGAGAGGGAGAGAGGGAGAGAGGGAGGGGGGGAGAGAGGGAGAGAGGGAGGGGGGGGAGAGAGAGAGGGACAGAGGGAGGGGGGGAGAGAGGGAGAGAGGGAGGGGGGGGGGAGAGAGAGTGAGAGAGAGACAGAGAGAGAGAGAGACAGAGACAGAGTGTGAGAGAGAGAGACACAAACACAAACACACGATATCAGAGGTATTAGTTAAGTTACTTTATCAGTCAATGGTCACATTGAAATTCATCTTTTCTCATATCCTCTCTCAAGTCCCCACACTCCTTTACACAGTCTAGGCTGTAAACTGGTATGTAAACAAAGGAGGGGGCCATTGTAGCTAGCAAAATGCCCGTTTACAGAGCCTAGGCTGTGTATTAACACCAGATTGTTTTGACGTTACACCTGTAGCGACAGCATAGATATTTTTACTTACGATTATTCATTGATTTAGGACAATCTTAACTTTTAACACTAGTGTCTCTGTTAAGACTTTTGGCTTAAACTGAAAAACAAGTAAAATGCAAATAAATAAGTGAGAGTTATTTGAAAATGATTTTTGAGACAGAATGTGACGTAGTACCTGGCGCGTGCAGCAGTTCGGACTGTGTACGTGACCAGCTGCACGCAAACCGACCTAGCTTGCTATTAGCTCTTAGCTCGCACTGCTAACACCAACACACACAGACAGACAGACAGACAGTTACCTTCACGGTGTGGTGAGCCAGGTCGAAGGTTTCATGGTAGCCGTGTTTCACCCAATCTGACGAGTCTTTGAGCTCGGGCCTGGCGCTGCGTTTCGCCTCTTTAATCCTCTTTTTACTTTTATGGTTCATTTTCTCTCGGCTAGCTGAGGAGCTAACGTGTAGCTTACACACAATAACATCCACTAGCCTGCTCTTAACCCCTCCTAACTGTCCCACCTTAGCTAACAGTGAGACAGCAACAACCAGAAGTCGGGTAGTGTGTTTCCCGCGGCCTTAAATAGGTCTAAATACACGTCGGGACACTTTATAAACCCCCCCGAAACACTTTCACAATACAGTAACAGCAGCAGCCCACACAATGCTAATAAGACAGAATGACTGACATAAGAAGTTCCCGCCCCCTGGTACGCTACTATAAATGTCATTGGTCGGAGCGTCGGCGAAAGGAAAGCGTTGATTGGCTGGAATTTAGGATCAGCCTTCCCGCCAGGCGTTTACGTGGATTTGATTGGCTGTTGAGGGTCGACGCGAAATAGTAAGCAAAAGCATGGGCATAGCGTGGTGGAAAGGATAGTCACAAGCGATGTTTTTATCTATAAAAATGACTAGTTTTGTCTTTATAATAAGGTAGATAAGAGATATACCGATAGCCGATGATACAGTTATGTAGTTCTGGAGATTGCTAACTTGCACAATGGATCAAATTGAACCAGAAACGGCCAGAATAGCGAGTAAAGTTTTCACGTTTGAAGATAAGAAAGATCCGAAGGAGATTCTGACAGTGTGCATCCCTGAGGTCAGTACACACTTTAAATTCTCCATTATCTGTTAATATTATATTGTTTTTATGCATCGTGTGTGTGAAACTAACTTCATTAATGCCAGTAACCAGCTCTTGTCTATGTGCTGTGGCGTGATTTAGAGGAATCACGCCGCTATCGCCTGAAATATATGTGAATTTAAGGTAATCACCTACCTATATAAATGGTTTTCAGCCGTGTGAAGAACATAAGAGGCGTTATATGATACAACACAGTCCTGCCCCGAATTCGGCTCACATATAGTACAACAATATGATTTATTTTAGGTTGGACACTGCAGGAAAAACATGGTTTATTCAAGCACTGGTCAATTCTGAGATTTGTGTAGCCTTCTTTCACACTAGTATTTAAATCAAAGGTTCAAAATGTACATTCAGGTGTTTATTTGCCTAAACCTTGTCTGTTTGCGTCTGTATATTTCTCCTATACAACCATCTATAACGGACATTATCTCAACAATCTTAACTTCTATAGCACTAACATCAACTAAACTTTCCATAATCATTCTCAACACTATTCTGAAGGTTATTACAGAAGGATTTGTTCATATGTTGTTCATAGTCTGATTTATGAGACATTTTCATCTTAAAAAACAGTCTGAAACTGTATTTTCCTCTACAGTATGTGATGTGTTCTTTGTTTTGTATCGTAGGTGCTTGACCCGCAGTATGGCATGTACGTGTGGCCGTGTGCCGTGGTGCTGGCTCAGTATCTGTGGACCCGAAGAGAAGCGCTACGAGGCAAGAAGGTGCTGGAGGTCTGTGTGCTTAAAAGAAATCCAGTGTTAATACACAGCCTAGGCTCTGTAAACTGGGCATGTTGCTAATACACAGCCTAGGCTCTGTAAACGGGCATGTTGCTAGCTACGGTGGTTCCCCTTTGTTTACATACCAGTTAACAAGCTTTAACCAGGCTCAGTAGCAAGACAGTGCTGGAGGGGGGAAGGAAGTCAGGGATTCTGGAGAACGCTGTTTGTCAGCTTATAACATATTCATCTCTCTCTCTCTCTCTCTCTCTGTCTGTCTGTCTGTCTGTCTGTCTGTCTGTCTGTCTGTCTGTCTGTCTGTCTGTCTGTCTGTCTGTCTGTCTGTCTGTCTGTCTGTCTGTCTGTCTGTCTATCTATCTATCTATCCTTCCAGCTGGGAGCAGGAGTGTGCCTCCCCGGGGTGCTTACTGCCCTGTGTGGGTCTGCGGTGGTTCTATCGGACAGCGCTGCCTCTCCTCTGTGTCTGATCAACTCTCTCCCTCCCTCTCTCTCTCCCTACCTCCATCTCCCTCTCTCTCTCTCTCTCTCCCTCCCTCCCTCCCTCCCCCTCTCTCCCTCCCTCCCTCCATCTCCCTCTCTCCCGCCCTCTCTCCCTCCCCCTCTCTCCCTACCTCCCTCCCTCCCTCCCTCTATCCCTTCCAGCTGGGAGCAGGAGTGTGCCTCCCCGGGGTGCTTGCTGCCCTGTGTGGGTCTGCGGTGGTTCTATCGGACAGCGCTGCCTCTCCTCTGTGTCTGGTGAACGGCCTCCGGAGCTGTGCAGCTAACGGGCTAACGGGGGCTAGCGTGGAGACGGTCCCTCTCACGTGGGGCGAGGTCACCCCTCAGCTGGTGCTCCTGCCTCGCCTAGACATCATACTGGGCTCGGACGTATTCTACGAACCTAAAGGTCTTTAAAATTATAACTTAACCCTCCCTCCATCCCTCTCTCTCTCTCTCTCTCTCTCTCTCTTTCTCTCCCTCTCTCTCTCCCTCCCTGCCTGCCTCCCTCTCTTTCTCTCCCTCTCTCTCTCCCTCTCTTTCTCTCCCTCTCTCTCTCCCTCCCTGCCTGCCTCCCTCTCTTTCTCTCCCTCCCTCTCTTTCTCTCCCTCTCTCTCTCCCTCTCTCCCTCCCTCCCTCTCTTTCTCTCCCTCGCTCTCTCCCTCCCTTTCTCTCCCTCTCTCTCTTTCCCTCTCTCTCTCTCTCCCTCCCTCTTTCTCTCTTTCTCTCCCTCTCTCTCTCTCTCTCTCTCCCTCCCTCTCTGTTTCTCTCCCCCTCTCTCCCTCTCTCTCCCTCCCTCCAGAACTATGAGATAATTTTAAAAAATCCAACTAATAACTTGGGAAAAAGATTGTAGCAGCGCTGCTCTATTAATAGGCCATTGTTATTATTTTTTTGGTAATTTTTTGGGTCATCCATGTCCGTTATTCTCCCCTTTTTAATCCTTATATACAGTCAAGTGCGAAAGTTTGTGAACCCCTTGAACATTTTGGAATTTTATTTATTGTAACCATCATTAATTCATTTTTATCAATACCAGTATTTTTTATATGAAATAACAGATGTTTGTTTATCAATTCAACATTTTTCTTTTCCAGAAATCAATTGTTAAAACAGATAAAACAAATTATTTGACGAATGTTGTATGTGCAAAAGTTTGTGAACCCTGAGCTGCATTGCTTAAATGGAGCAGGTAAACACAATCAGATGGGCCAAATTGAGTCATGAAATGGACCAATGTAGTGAGAGATCTTTAGGGAAGAAATTGGGCGGCACTAGATACAACAGAGATAAAACCAGGTCAGTTTAGGCTCACCAAAGTGAACCCATACAGGTCAGACATGCTAAAAGGGGAAACAATCTCAGAGGATCTCAGGAATAGAGTTGTGATGCTGCACATTTGTCTGGGGACAGCTATAAATTATTTTAAAAAAAGTTTGAGCTCCATCGGTCCACCGTGAGGCAAATCATCTACAAATGAAGAGCTTTAAGAGTGACTGAACATCTGCCTAGAAGTGGACTTCCTTCAAAAATATCCACAAGCGCCACAAGATAAGTGGTTTTTCAGTTAAAAGCCAACCCAAACATTACATCTGGTGATTTGCAGACCTCTCTTGCAGCATCTGGGACAGATGTGCATGGTTCCACAATAAGAAGAAAACTCAGTCAACATGGCTTTCATGGGATGGTTGCTGAAGAAGCCTCTGCTCTCAAAAAAGAACAAAACTGCTTGTCACAACTTTGCCAGAGAGCACCTGGAGATACCTGAAGTCTTATTCTGTGGACAGATTAGTCAAAAATTGAACTGTTTGGTCATAACCAAAACCCCCATGTTTGGGCAAAAACGCAATTCTGCCTACCACCTAGAGAACCTTCTCCCAAGTGAATAATGGTGGTTTCAAATTGTCTGCAAATCTCCAGGTGTAATGTTTGGGTTGGCTTTTACCTGAAAAATCACTTTTCTTGTGGCGCTTGAGGATATTTTTGAAGGAAGTCCACTTCTAGGCAGATGTTAAGTCACTCTTAAAGCTCTCCATTTGTAGATGATTTGCCTCACGGTGGACCGATTGAGCTCAAATTTTTTTTTATGAATTTATAACTGTCCCCAGACAAATGTGTAACATCAAAACTCTATTCCTGAGATCCTCTGAGATTTGTTTCCCTTTTAGCATGTCTGACCTGTATGGGTTCACTTTGGTGAGCCTAAACTGACCTGGTTTTATCTCTGTTTTATCTAGTGCCGCCCAATTTCTTTCCTAAAGATCTCTCATTACATTGGTCTATTTCATCAACCAATTTGGCCAACCTGATTGTGTTTACCTTGCTCGATTTAAGCAATGCAGCTCAGGGTTCACAAACTTTTGCACATACAACATTCGTCAAATAATTTGTTTTATCTGTTTTAACAATTGATTTCTGGAAAATAAAAATGTTGAATTGATAAACAAACAATCTGTTATTTCATATAAAAAATACTGGTATTGAAAAAAATGAATTAATAATGGTTAAAATAAATACAATTCCAAAAGGTTCAAGGGGTTCACAAACTTTCGCACTTGACTGTATCTCAGAAAGACTGTGTTACTTCTTTTCTTTAAATTCAAATGTCTTTATTGGCATAAAACTATGTTACCAAAGAATCAACATACAATTCGTCCACTGAATACGACCTGTAGTGAACCATATGTAGAATACAACATAGAATTGACGGCCTTAAATCTAATCCACACTAATAATTGTTAGTCCCTGTAGTAAAGTGTTTAAACATTTCATTTTACCTTTATTTATACTCGAGAAATCAATTGAGGGGTGTGTGTGTGTGTGTGTGTGTGTGTGTGTGTGTCTGTGTGTGTGTGTGTGTGAGTGTGTGTGTGTGTGTGTGAGTGTGTGAGAGAGTGTGTGTGTGTGTGTGTGTGTGAGAGTGTGTGTGAGTGTGTGTGAGTGAGTGACCCTATTTTTCAATGATGTTGAGTCAAACAAATGCCAAGCGAAAACAATACAAACACGATATACAATGCAAATTCATCAAATACACAACAACTGAGGAAGAGGAAAAAAAAAGTGACTGAACGTTTTTGTTTTCAGATTTTGAAGACGTGATCGTGACGGTTTCTTTCCTGCTGAGGAAGAACCCCAGAGCTGAGTTCTGGACCACGTACCAGGAGAGAAGGTAACGCTGCTCTATGCACTCAACTCAACTCAACTCAACTTTATTTATAAAGCCCTTTAAAACAACCACAGCTGAAACAAAGTGCTGTACATAATGCAGGTAAAACAATTCAAAAGGAACACAACAATTTAAAATTCAGATAAAACAATTTAAACAAATAAAATAATTGCTAATAAGCACAATGAATAAAATACACCATAGGACACTAAAACAAAATGAAGGTCTCATGCTGGGTTGAAAGCCAAGGAGTAAAAATGGGTTTTAAGACGTGTTTTAAAAATGGGCAGTGAGGGGGCCTGTCTAATATGGAGGGGGAGCTCGTTCCACAATTTTGGAGCGGCAACTGAAAAAGCTCTGATCGAGGCTGATGTTTGTGTTTGATGGGTTTGTTTAATTTATTCTTATTACATGGATGGGATAGACAGTGTTCTTCTCTCTCTGTGTTTCACTGTGTTTATGTTTGTGTATGTTCATGAAAACAATCTAGAAATAAATTATCACTGACTCCACCTTTAAAACAGTGTTGATATACCGTATTTTCCGCACTATAAGCCGCACTGGACTATAAGCCGCAGGTGTTATAATGTTTAATCACCATATGTAAGAGTTCGTGCACAGAGGGGATGGTCGGGAAAGAGATGGCTGCTTGAGGAAGCTCCCATTTATTAACATTTCAACAAATAAGTTGCATATTTGCATAACGTATTCAAGTGTTACCATTTAGAGCAATAGTAGACTAGCTACAGAACATATACTGTGCTGTGTAATAACAGGGTCGAAAAATTGGGAAAAAGTCGCGGCTTATAGTCCGAAAATTACGGTACATAAAGAAAAAAGAATTCACCCTTTTGGATCGATAAGGTTTTCAGATTTCTCTCTTTGTGTTTCAGTGAATCTAGCGTTGTTAATCAAATGTGTTTGCAGCTGAAACAACAGCGTCTTCTCACCCTCTCTGTGGAAGAAGCTTGTCGCCCAGGAAGCTGGAAGCATATTATCTCAACCTGACCACTTTCACTGAATTTTTAGTTATGCCGCAAACTAATCGTTATGCTAATTCACATACTCCTTCAGCTATTTGGCTACTAAACACACAAACAACTGATATATGCACTGACTGATGCTGATGTTTATGTTAAATTACTGTTACGTGGTTATTTATTTTATTTATTCTTATTACATGGATGGGATAGACTATAAAAAGGAATTCCCCCTTCAGGATAAATACAGTGTTCTTCTCTCTCTGTGTTTCACTGTGTTTATGTTTGTGTATGTTCATGAAAACAATCTAGAAATAAAGAAAAAATAATTAAATCCCTTTTGGATCGATAAGGTTTTCAGATTTCTCTCTTTGTGTTTCAGTGAATCTAGCGTTGTTAATCAAATGTGGCGTTTTGTACTAAATTAAACTCTAATAATGTGTCTGTTTGCAGCTGAAACAACGTCGTCTCCTATCTCCCTCTGTGTTTCAGTGTGGACTGTTCTTCTCTCTGTGTTTCAGTGTGGACTGTTCTTCTCTCTGTGTTTCAGTGCGGACTGTTCTTCTTCTCTGTGTTTCAGTGCGGACTGTTCTTCTTCTCTGTGTTTCAGTGCGGACTGGTCCATAGAGCCTCTGCTGCACCGCTGGAGTCTGTCCTGTGTGGACGTTTGTCTCTCAGAGTTCGGAGCCGATAAACCGGATGTCGCCGGATCAAACCTCCCTGGAAGCCACAGCGTCCTCATGATGATCATTACACTGAACACAGACGACCAGGGGGGGCTGGTGGTCTAGTGGTTTAACACCCCCCTCCCCCCCCCCCCCCCCTCCATAGAGGCTCAGTCCTCTTCACAGCAGACCCGGGTTAGAATCCAGCCCGGGTCGTTCTCTCTCTGTCTGTCTGTCCGTCTGTCTGTCTGTCCTCTTCACAGCAGACCCGGGTTAGAATCCAGCCCGGGTCGTTCTCTCTCTGTCTGTCTGTCCGTCTGTCCGTCTGTCTGTCTGTCCTCTTCACAGCAGACCCGGGTTAGAATCCAGCCCGGGACGTTCTCTGCATGTCATTCCCCTCTCTGTCTGTCTGTCTGTCTGTCCGTCTGTCTGTCTGTCCTCTTCACAGCAGACCCGGGTTAGAATCCAGCCCGGGACGTTCTCTGCATGTCATTCCCCTCTCTGACACATTTCATCTCTGTCTCTACACACTCTCTCTTATTTATTTTTATTTATCCTTTATTTAACCAGGTTAGTCTCATTGAGATTAAAATCTCTTTTTCAAGAGAGACCTGGCCAAGATGGACAGCAGAACACAGTTACACATCTTGCAAGAGCAAGCAAGAAATGCAACAAAAAAAGATATTATTAACAATTAAAAAAATAGACAGACATTCGATCATCAGACTGTAACACACACGGAATGATATGGACACTGTTGGACATTATGGAATCTTTTGCAAATGAGAGGAGGAGTCAGTGATTCAACAGAACGCTTGTTGTCAAAATCACTTTTTTTTGTCAAAATCGGTGAACACATCCATTATAAATATGATAAATGCTGTGCTCTAATAGTCAGTCATGGCATTCTACTGGCAATTATTACTCGATAATGAAAAATTCTGGCATAACTTAATCCTGACCATATTTATTTTTGAAAATTAAGATTAAGATTTTGCCTTAATGTGGTAGGATGTTCTATTGTCCTCTATTGTTATATTTTTATAAATGTATTGTTGTCAAAATGTCACATTCATTAAATGTACTTTTTCTCTTGCAATAAAGAATTGTGAATAAAAATAAATAAAACTACAAGAAAATAAATAAAATGGTCTGTCCCACTTTTGTAATGGGAGGGTGGGTTTGGAATTAAATCACAGAGATCATTACCTACACTATTCAAGTGGCGAGCGGGAGCCCCCCTCCCCCCCCCCCCCCCTCCCCAAATGGACTGGTCCGGACTGTACAACCGTTATATTTAAACTGCATCGCCGAGTTCAAATCTATATACTATCTATGGTAGCCTACAATTCAACCTTTTACGTGAAACCCGCTTGTGCATATCAAAGACAGAAATGGAGAAAGCCACTGTTACGGACCCAGTGTGAGTAAAGTGAAGATGAACTGGAGAAAGAGGGAGAAACGCAAGCTAATGTGTTACAGCTAGCTACTTCAATATTGACTTTCCCGCGAAATCTCCGGGAAAATACAGTTGAGGCTCGGCCAGCTAGCGAGACAAGTGTTTACTAAATCCACAATATCTCCCCAAAAAGCGTTTAAAAAAGGTAAGTCGCAAAGTGTGTGATTGAATATGTGTAATATGATATGGGCCTACCTCACATTTTCCGACGGTGGAAAAGTTGCCAGATCAATAATAACTCGTGAGTAAAATCAAACTTTAAAGTGTAACTGCCTTTACTTTTATTTTTTATATATATATAAGCTGAATTAAATGTTGTTAAGGAACACATGCTGGTGTTAATATTGAAAAAAATTGCAATAGCCTAGGTTAAATATCGGCAATTTAATTATAAACACTATCATCATTCTGACTGAAAGCAGACGTCCTCTAAATTCGACTGATAACTGCGCTGCACTGAATCAGAGTGAAGGGACCATATTTTTCTCTCTTCTGTTTCCCCTTGTATACGCCCCTTTTCTCTCGTCTCAATGTTACAATTAAATAATTAAGTAAATAAATAAATAAATAGGGCGCATCAATACAAAGGTAATCCTACATAAACAGAAACAAATATGGAATATATCACTTCATGCCCCTTTTCATTAATCAGTTAATTCCCCTTTTTTTCTCAATGTCGGGGTGCATTTGCAATTTTTTCCGTTGCCTAGACACTACCTTTAAAACTTTTGGCTATTTTAGAACCTATTTGAAAATCAGTTTGTTTGTGTGTGATTACAGATGCAGTAAGAAGGAATCAAGTGTCCCGTGCCTGATGATGTCATACTGAAACCAGCCACACGGTGGCGCTATCTGGCAGCAGACGGTAAGCTCAAGGCCAGGTGTGCCACTGTCAGCATCTACATCTCCATTAACATCTTATTTGTTATTTTGAGTTCATATGTAAATAATAATAATATTAAATTAATTTGCCTTTTGAATTAACCAAAAAAGATTCAATATTTAAATGAAGAAGCAATCACTGGCATCCCAAAAAAATTAAAATGACCAACAAATAATCTAAATAAATAAAATTAAATACTGTATGCAGCACTATTCTTGCTCTTACTGACCTACTGAATATATTTATAATGTTACCCGGCCCTTTGCACTCACTGGCTATTACACAAGCGTTCTATAAAGTCACAAGTGTCAACCAGTGTTTTCCATACAGTACAGTCCCTAAGGGTGTCATTAGCTTGGGGGATAGGTGTGTTGCAACCCCCCCCCCCCCATTAAGTCGACCCAAAGTTGCTCTCTTGACGGTCCCATATGGATCTACCTGGGCGGCCCCGGTAGATCAAACCCGTAGTCCCTTATTTTCCGGCCAACGATGTTTTTCATAGCGCACACAGAGTAGCCGGCCTCCGACCCGACCCGACTGCCCGCGTCATGTCACTTGTACGTTAGACAGCGTCCGCAATTCACTTCAGCCAGAGACAATGTTACTGTTTCTGAGGTAAGTAAAACAAATTCCATACATTGAAAGCAACATTCTATTGGATGCCCAAAATCCCTCGTTTTGTTTAATGTGTTCATGTTAAAGTTATCTTACAAGGGAGCATTAGTTGGACGGGCTATCTACTCTAACATGGTATTGTTTTGATTTTTCCATAAGCGTCGGGCGGATATTAAAACATTTTTAGCCGAGTGCTTTCTCACTGTTTCCCCTCCAAGTCTACTGAATAGAAGAAACGCTGTATATTTTGTTAATTTTTTATACATGAAATTGCTTTCCTCTGTCTGAAATGAACGTGTGCCATGCGCTAAATGTGATGAGCAGTCTGCACAAAAGAAAATTAATCGAAAATGTGCAGACTGAAAGGTGTAGTAAGCGAGAACTTCTGGAGAACGCTTCTTGTAAATTTTTTTTTTGTCAAAATCAGTGTATTACTTATTCCATTCTACTGACTGCAGAGGCCCTGGTCATCCCTGCTGTCTCCACTGTGAATCGTGAGCAAGACTTCTCAGCAATGAGCAGGGTAAGTGATTTAAAACCATCAAGCAAAAGAGCCCAATGTGCACATTTTCTGTTAATTTTCTTTTGTGCTGTCTTTCAAATGCAAATGTGTTGTTTCTATTTCTGATATAAACTGACCTGAGACAAAAACTTAAAGGAGAGCACCTTGCTGTCTGATGAAGGTTAAGTTTCAATGCACCTGCCCTTGAATAATTTCTGTCTAAATTATTTAACGTTATTGAATCATTGTTTTCAAGAAATAATACATACACGTTGGTTTGCAGCAACAATTTTGCTTCAAGCTGTAACTTCTTGTTTGTTTCTTAAAAGTTGACAACCTGTTCCTCTTGACTGAAGTGAGCAGCTGCAGCGATCGGTTGCATTCTTTGATGAATCTGTGTGGCATGACTCATCACACGCCGCCCTTTATGTGAACGCTCTCAGAGCCCCAAGCCGCTGTCATGCATCACCTCTGCTTGTGGTTTTAAATGTCGAGCAGCTAACGTGAAGAAAGCCAACACAGAACACAGCATCATGCCAAATCCACAAATACAAAAGCTGCAGTTTGCCACACCCAGCCCCAAACACTGGAGTCATTTGTAGAGTTTCCTCAGTGCTAATAAGGAGGCGAATGTGGTTTGTAATCAATGCAAAAGACTTCCACAGGGTTAGTGCGGTGAGTATGGAACATTGGCAAAATGCTTGATTTTAAATCCAAGGTTTGAAATGTGCTTGAAATCTGAACATTTCACTGGAAAATGCTGGATTTTAAATCCAAGGTTTGAAATGTGCTTAAAATCTGAACATATTGCTGGAAAATGCTGGATTTTCTACATATTTACCAGACTGACTATAAAATATAATTTAGTTTACACAATAATAGTTGTTTCCCCCTAATAACATCATGCTGACTTCCATATTATTTAGAAATATAATTTATTTGGGCGCTCCGGTGGCAGAGCGCGTACCATATTGGCTCAGGCCTCGTTGCAGTGGTCGCGGGTTCGACTTCGACCCGTGGACCTTTGCTGCAGGTCATCCCCCCCTCTCTCTTTGTCTCCCCATTTCAATTCAGCACCATCAAATAAAGCTTGAAAATACAAAAATAATAAAAAATAATTATAATTTATTGACAATTATAAGTTAAAATCGGGCTCTCGAAGCACACTGATTGATGATGTGGAGTTCATTAATTTTCTACAAATATTTAAATGAAAACAGTGGTGCTGGAAAAGTGCTTGAACTTTTACACCCTGTCTATAAAGTCACAGGTTGCAACATTAGTTCACTCGATTATTTATTAGTTTGACGTTTACTTGGAAATGAAATGAGGTCAGCAATTAAGTCTTCAGATTCCTGTTAAAGGTGAGGTAGATTACACCCGCACACCATCACAGAGACACCATGGGAATATGAGGAAGATTTTGTTAATTCAAATTCTGTCACAACATCAATCTTCAGGTATTCAACTAATTGAGACTCACCTGTCACAGGTGTCACATACAGGCGGTTCTGCAAGTTCTCTAAAGCTACTATGCAGGAGACTTCACTCACTCACTCACTCACTCACTCACTCACTCACTCACTCACTCACTCACTCACTCACTCACTCACTCACTCACTCACTCACTCACTCACTCACTTAAGGACACTTCATATTTATCAGAAATATCCTATCTGTCTATTTGTATTTATCACAGATAATATTCAGTCACCTATCAATAAAATGTATTTAGGCAAAAAACTAAAGTGATTACAACAAATTCTTCATTAAGGGAAAGTGTCAGACCTAAATGTGATTCCTGAGTATAGTGTGTTGTCCAGTTTAAAGTTAATTTGCTTAACAATGTGCTTTTGTCACGAGGCAATGAGAGAACTGGTGGTAAAATAAATACATGAATTTAGCAATTTTCTGACAGCATTCCAATCTCGCCTTTTTTACAGCAAATGTATAGCAACCGCTTTGCTTTTAGCTGTGTTTCCTTTTTTAATTCTACAGAGCTGATAAACTGTCTCTTTTGATTAAACTAAGGCGCAGCGATCGCTCCATTGAGTGCAGCAGCAAAGTCACATGGCACGTCAAACGCTGCAGTTCATGGGAACGCTGCCAGAGCCTGAAGCAGAAAACCTGGTTAACAAATCAAGTTGATAACCTCTGCTGACACATATTAATTAGATTGTGGTTTAAGGTGTTGTCAAGCAGACAAAGTGAAGGAAGCTGTGTAGCACTTAAACAGCCTGCCAAACCAACACATACAAAAGCTGCCTGCAGTTTGCAACGACCCGCCCGAAACAGTGTAGTCATTAGGATTCTTTCCTATATGCTAATACGGAGGCTAATGTGGTTTTACTCAAAGCAATTCAGCTGGGCCTTTTCAAACCTTCCACCTTCCATATTCATTCAAGAGCAGTGTAAGAGACATTTTGGAGTGTCAGTTTATGTTGTCATTTCATGTGTTGTCCACCAAGCGTCACAGTCCTATTGCCTAGTGCACAGGTATATGAGGCGTGTCACTTGGAGGTTTGTTTGTTGTTTGACCCCAGAAGGGCATACGGTTTTTGAGCGCTAGAATCAGCATCTCGATCGTAACAGTTGTTGTTAATGTCACTGAGGATCCGTCTGAATGTATTCACATGTCACTGTTGGTGTCATGTTGAGCAATAAACGTCTCTCTACTCTACAGCTCAACAAACATCATTATAGCGGGATAATTTAATGCTGTCATTCATTTGCATTGGACCTGGGTTCGACTCCTGGCAGGGCTGTATACTGCACATCTTACCTCTCTCTCTCCTCATTTCAACTCTGTGCTTGAAATTATCAAATTATATAATAATAATAATAATATCTTAAAAAAGATGAAGAAAAAAGAACAGGGGCCGTATTCATCTAACATCTTGATATCAAACTTTATTTCTATAGCCATTGTCATACTCAATGAAGGCAACACAAAGCTACAAACTAAATATCTGGGTCTTGAGTCTTCCTTTAAACATATGAACATTCTCTGAACACCCTGTTCAACAGGCGAGGGCCAAATGGAAGGCTGCCTCGCTCTGGTTCTCTGTCTTTACTTTAGGAACAGTTAAAAGGGCACTAGCAGAGGACCTGGGGGTTTTAGAGGCTTCATTTATTGTATTTAGTATCTTTGATTGTATTTTAAAGCCTGACCTAGGGACAAAGACTGCAAATTAGCTGAAGCTAGACGTCTTATATGCATCACATTTTCCCATTTTTTTGTGGCAATGTTGTATGTATTGTCCCTGTCAAATAAACATTAAAATAAATAAATAATATGGTAAAAGCATATCTGATAAATAACAAGGACCAAGACCATTAAGTTAAGCTTTAAAAAACAATAAAATTATTCTAAATGTTAATGCTAATGGTAGCTCCTTACTTGCTCATTTTAGCTCTAATACATTTTTGGGATATGAGTCACAAAACGGTATTGCATTAAAACTAGCTCATAAGTTAATAATAGTAAATAAACAATAATAGTAAATAAACAATACTAAGATGGCTGATGCCAGCAACATTTCTGAGAGATTTAATGATAGTGAGCTTTTAAAAAGGTACCACCTTAACCTTGAGGATTAGGAAGATAATCACACAACATTTTTTTTTGTATATTTTATATGCTGTAGTGTGCAGAGTGTGACCTTTTATCAAGAGTTGTATAGGTCTGGTTGTTTATTGGGGCAAAGAAGACACAAGAGACCCTGACATTTTGTTTACAGCATCTCAGCACTTTTATTTGTATATTTTCTGTGAAAGTTGTGAGTATGCCCCTGCTGGTCCTGAGCTTTCTCAAGTTTCCATGATCTCAGATTGTGTTGTGCTGACGACCTTGCCATCGATGATCTCCTCTATGACGGTGACTACCTTCTTCTGTGTCCTTTTGGCGGACGTGGTAGGGGACGGGACTGGGACCGGGATAGAGACAGAGACAGCACTGCTCTTTACGGCAAAACCGGCACTGCAGGACACAAACAGCACAGTCAGATCCAGAAATATGCATACTTTGTTGCAGTTGAAGTTGCATACATTTGTTTTTTGTCTATAGGTTGAATATCGTACTTTTTTATTTACTGCATAAATCTTTTATAGAAACTCATATGGTCTGTAGTACGCCTTACTTGCACTGTTTTTTATTTATTTAGTTAGTTACCACCAAACACCCCAAAAGATCTGGACTTTTTTGGTATAACAAAGAAAAGCCTTGTATTTATGTCACATACAAATGGAAGTATACATCTCCAAGTTTATCTTGTCAAAAAACCCTTAAGTATTCTTACCCGTTTTGATAACCAATGCTGCTGCCGCCGCCCTCTCCGTCCAGCAGCCTCCTGTACTCTGCGATCTCCATCTCCAGTCTGGTCTTGATGTCCAGAAGGACCTCGTAGTCTTGTTTCTGTTGCTCGATGCTTTCTCTCATAGACATCAGCTGCTCCTCCATAGACATGACTTGGTTCTGGTAACCGTTGAGCTGCATGGCGTAGCGGCTCTGTGTCTCTGCAAGCGTGTTCTCCAGCGACCCTTTCTGCAAGAGAGAGGAGCCGGGTTTAGCTTAGTTAAACCTCAGAAACAAAGACGGTGGATAAAAAAGAGAGAAAACCATCCTTACCATGCTAAGCTGTGACTGTAGCTCGATCTCCAAGGCCTGCAGCATCCGTTTTAGGTCTGTGATCTCTGATTTTGTTGAGCTGGTTTCCATTGTGGCCTCAGCCACTACTTCAGCCAAACCTGCTGACTGTACAGAGTAAGAACACAGTGGCATGGTCAGAACATGTTTACACAGAAATATTCATTTAGTGAACAGAAGTGTCAAGGTACCCACTATATGTTCTCTGATTCTTTACATTTTAACTAATCACTCTCACATCTATCTGACAGTTAGTCAACTAACATACCTTTTAATTGGCTTAAGACAATGTCCTTACCTTTGCTTCGAACCAGGCCGCCAGCTTTTTGCGATCTCTTTCAGCGTCTGCTTCACATTGCTCCCTGATCGCATTAAGGAGTGAAGCGAGGTCCGGTCCTTGAGCTGCGTCCAACTTCACGTCCAGCGAACCGCCAACATCAGCCGCCATCGCCGCCATTTGCTGCAGAAGACAATAATGAGACACATGGAAGCTGAAGAGTCAGGATTTAGGTGTCAGTTTTGTGGCAAAGAAAAAATTGATAGCTTATTAATCTGAAAAAATACAGTCCTTGAATAGTCATAGTCATATGTTCAATATTTTTTGCCGGTACAAAAAGTTTAATAAAATATTGCGAAGAAAGAAAAAATTATTAACTGCATCCACTAACCTCTTCTTGGTCCTTCTTGAGGAATACTAGCTCCTCCCTCAGGCCCTCGATGGTCATCTCCAGGTCGCTTCTGCCCATTGTGAGTTCGTCCATGACCTTCCTCAGCCCGGCGATGTCGGCCTCCACTGACATACGCATAGCCATCTCGTTCTCCCACCTGCACAGCAGAGAACACGTTAATTTACGGTTAAAGTTTGATCGTTTTTCCCAATTCAATCAAAATATATAATCTTGATATCTTTGCCTGGTATTCGCTTTTAGAAAAACAGGAAATGTCCAGGATGACGGCTCTTGCCACTGCCGAATAGCCAACAAACCTGACAAATAAACTCTTAATAAAGTTAAAATAATCCAAACTTTCCTCTCTAAAATATGTGTTGTGCCATGTTTAGTTTATGTCCCTTCGTTGCACAGAAGGAGAAGCTAAAAAAGAAGAAAATTTAAGATTCTAAATATTATATGAATGATAGTAAATTAGTATATATGAGTCAAGTTATTGGTTGCATTTGAAGCAGAACATTTTAGATCCAATCACGGTCAATGCACGGTCAATGTAGTGATATCACCAGTAGTTTTAGTCTTGACTGGTCTGGGAAAATAATCCTAGTCCCGTTTGTTTAAAACCAAGACTGGTCTCTAGAACTACAACTCTGCTGCTTGTAACCATGAATTCCTAAAATTATTCTCTTACTTGATTCTGAAGTCTTCCGCAGCGAGAGTGGCGTTGTCGATAGAGAGGTAGATGGCACTGTTGACTTTGACAGCTTCCACGATCTGGGAGATAAAAGAGGAAATACATTTTTATATTCTTTCCTTTTTTGAAATTAAGGCATCTTTTTCAACTTGCACATATATAAAGGTGTATACTTTGATTCTGTTACTAGTTTAACTTTTTCACTAGTTAAATAAGTGAAAAAACAAAAGGGTTTTGGCAGACTGTTGGGATCTCACAGTAAAATAATACTCTAAATTGTTTTAGACCTGATATTGTGATGCCTACAGTCTGCTAAATAACATCTTTTTTATTGAAGCTTTTCAAGATTATAAACCTATAAAAAGTACCTAAGAGCTACAACTGAGATGGAGAATGACATAATTTCAATGTTATTGTATGATAAAATCTGACAGGTTGCAGTGATGCAGACAGGTAGAGCACCATTCATCGCCTGAGGTGAGTTTACCTGCTCCTGCAGCTCTGCGTAGGCAGAGTAGTAGCTGCTGTAGTCCTTGCCTCCAGCCCCTCCGGCGCCTCCGAGCTTAGCCTGCACGAACCCCTTGATCTTCAACTCCAGGGCGGCGTTGGCCTCCTCCAGCTTGCGGACTTTCTCCAGGTAGGATGCCAGACGGTCGTTCAGGTTCTGCATGGTGCCTTTCTCGTTGGCAGAGATGTCCATGCTGCCGCCACTACCACCGCCGCCGCCACCGCCCGCGCCACCCCCGCCGGAGGCAGCGTTTTGGGCATATTGTGACCAGTCGATGACACGGCCAAATGATCCACTGCCACCTCCACCACCAATGGAGACTTGGACATTACCACTTCCACCGTACATCGATCTGCTACTCATACTCATACTTCTGGAAGACATGATTGCAAATGGTGCCAAGGGCCACAGAGGGTTGTGTGGTAGAGGGGTCTTTCTTCTTCAGCAGGAGAGGAGAAAGTGAAGAGCCCAGAGAGCAGCAGATGTTTTATACTGTTTGATGGCTTTGTGAGGAGTGGGTGGAGGATGGCAAGCTGGTGCCAAGCTTGGGAGGAGACAGCTGTCCCCGTTTAACTTGGCTCCAAAGCAAGTTAGTGGTCTGTGGGTGTGTCTGAGAAATGTGCACTCACAACATTTAATTACCTGGAGCTGCATCTCAACACACAGGTGAACCATCCCTCTGCAGAAAACTTTCCTCTCTGGAATAGTTTTGTATCTTATATGATCGTTATGATAAATCAGATGTGCTGACATAAAACAGGGATAGGCCGCACAGCTAAGAGTGTTACTCACAACAACAGGAGTCACAATCAGTTAGTGCCCTTAGTTAGTGTCTCTTGGGGCGGCAGTAGCTCAGTCTGTAGGGACTTGGGTTAGAGTTGCTCGTTTAAGTCCAGCATGGAA
This sequence comes from Ammodytes marinus, assembly GCF_949987685.1. NCBI lineage: Eukaryota > Metazoa > Chordata > Actinopteri > Uranoscopiformes > Ammodytidae > Ammodytes > Ammodytes marinus. Next base: position 923,251 of record NC_137220.1, read on the forward strand.
CAGTGTTGGATTGTGGGCACTCTGGGCACTGCCGAGCTGACCCTTGAGCAAGGCACCGGACCGCTACAAATACTGTGGTACAGGCGCCCTGATGTCAGTGCACAGAGAGATCAGAGTATACAGAGAAATGTAGAGTTTAGGACTATCCCCTACCAAACAAGCACTCCCAGGAGTCTGTGTTAAAAACAAAGTTGAACAAAACAAGAAGGAAAATCAACTCAGACTGGGAGAAATATCTGCATAAGCTACTCTTGTAGCACTGACATAAACAGCTTGCTTTAAGAAGGTGCTGTCAATGTTTTCATATTGAAGTAGCCGTTTGTTTTGTCCTTGTGCTGCATGGTGGATGGAATGAATTTACTACAAATTATTACATTTACAAGTTCCTCACCACAAATCACAAGAAATAGCACTAATAGATTTACAAGTCTGTCGCCTACATGCAAAATATTGGTGGCAAAGATGGATGGACCAAATTCTTAATAGGAACACCAAAAGTCTAGAGCCGCGCCCCCCAAAAAAGCCATGGTATAATTGACACACTGCATGGTGGTGGAGTATTTTAGTTTTTTTCTCATGAACTAGTGAAACGGCTCGAGATTCAATTTTGAAAAATATACAAATCTACTAGTTTTTTTTAAACCATTAAATTAAAATCATTTATTTGGAGTAGTGTGCAGCTTTTGGTATTCACTCAGGATGAAACAGGACTAGGCTGTATTGAACACACACACTGCTGTCTGCATACTTTCAGCCAAATAGCAAACCAGATATTAAACCTTTATCTGTTTTCCTGAATATATTCTTTGGAGAGGTTTCAGAGGGTAAAACATTAAACTAGATTTAAAGAGCAGAATCTTGGCATTAGACTTATAGAACGCGATGTGCCGTCAGTAAGTTGTCAGACCGCTCAGGTGTGTACACATAATACTTTATGAAATCATAACATGTAGAGAATTCCCCCGACTAAGTGCATCAGCATCAAACAAAGTGAAGACTATCAGCAGCCATCAATTTCTGCTGCAATGGGTTTCAGTGACAGTTGATGTGTTTTGATAGTGAGTCATAGAAACGATTGTGTTTCATGGGAATGTGGTAATTGGTTTGTGACTTTCAGTGATAGATTTATGACAGAGATTTCTTACTGGCAGTTACACAGGCAGCTACAGGTACAGACACTGGTATTCAGATAACAAAGTAGGAGCCGCCCAAGAACAAAGCAAATGAGTTCAGTAAAACACAGACCCTTCATTCATTCCAAATTATTTTTTAAATTATTTTACTTTACTTTAAACTGCCGCTGGCCGATAAAAGTATGTCCTTTGTGAGCAGTATGGGACAATAGGGACATACTTGTACTTGCAGATTTGGTCATAACTTTGCGTCTTGACCGTTGAACCTTTGTTTGATATCCGTCTCATCGCTGGTTGTTCTTTCTCAGCAGTTCAGAAGAGAGGATTGTGGGTAGAACAGCCACACTGTAAAGTGTGCCCGGATGTAGTCGAACATCCAACTGACTCAGGATTGGGACAAAATAAATCTTTCTAGTTTCTGGAACTATATTTTATGTTTTCTTGTAATCACAGGATAACAAAGCTTTTAACTCAGTGGTTCCCAACCTTTTTTGGGCTGTGACCCCATTTTGACATAAAACATTTCTGGCGACCCCAGAGACATGTTTTTTTGAACATGTTTGTTATACTGTGTTGCAAATGCAGAGTAGCCAGGATTAGTGCACACATTGACATTAGGGTTGCTGGACGGGTCCCGGGATTTCGGGATTCCCGTGAAATGAGTCAGTCCGGGAGTACCGGAAATTGGCCGCGGGACCCGTCCTCCCGTTTTTTTTTTTTTTTTCGTTTTTTTTAGGGGGGATATTTTTTTTAATAAGCTAAAATGAATAAAACAAAGGCTACACAATATTTTGTGTGAAATGTATTTTTTAGACAGGCAGGCATACGAAATACCAGCGCCTCTACAATACTGAAAGTGCTGTGTCCGAGGAAGAGTCTGATGATACCCAAGAATATGCGTATCAGCCAGAGCCAAGCGAGCAGACGATGACCCAGAGCCTTACTGCACATCTGCAGCAGGCAGTCATTAGCCTCGTTAGAGATGTCGCCGTCTTGCTCAGACCTGCGCAATTATGACGCTCGGCTTGCTGAGCGCACAGCATTTTTGTTGTGCGCTCAGCAAGACGGGCTTCATAGTTGCGCAGGTCTGAGCAAGACGGCTCCAAGTCGAACGAGGCTAATGACTGCATGCAATGTCCCGAGCCAGACCAGAGGTATGGGAATGACCTCCACAAAATAATTTCAAAAGAGTTTGCGCTCTTCGAGGCAACCAAAGAGCGACCCAAACGCCTGCAGCAGCTCTACTCTGCACTTTCCACCATACAGCCGACGTCCGTGGAAGAAAGAGCGTTCTCGGTGTCAGTTCGTGACAAAGCTCAGAAACAGGCTGAGCAGTGTTTCTTGAAGTCACACTTCATGAAAGTAAAAGAAAGGAAAGCTGGAAAGTAATCTTGCTTAGCGTGTCAGTTTGAATAGGCTGTTAGTTCTGTCATGTCTTATTTCACACGTTAAGAGCAATCGGTAGTGCATTTTTTGTTATTTGCCTATCCTTTGGAAAATATTCAATTTAAACTGATTTCGTTCATAGAAATAAAAATAGATTGTTTGAAATACATTTGTTCGCCAAACACCGTTTTTTTGCCATGTTTTGATATTGAACCTCTGTGAAACATTTTTCGTATTTTCTTCATAAAAACACCGTTTTCAATAGGCCTATTTAACTTCTGGAAAATATTTTGCCTAATTTGAATGGCTTTTCTTCATGTTATTTAAGTAGAAATAAAACGTGATGTAATATAGCCTTGTTCTGCTGCATTTATTTATCTATTGGCATTGATTTAGTCCCATTAAAGTAGTATTAAAGGGCAATAATGGTTTCAACGGGAAATCCCGGGAAATCCCGTGAGGAGCTCTGAAATCCCGGGATTTGAAAAGGGGCCATTTCGGGAAATTTCAGCAACCCTAATTGACATCCCCACATATCATTCTTACCATTTCGATAGCAGCTGGCAATATTAATGTCTCAGCAATGCAATGCGGCTTCATAGCCCTAGCAATGAGATAGCTCACCTCAAGTGACGCTTTCAGGGCCCATTCACTAACAGCCTTTCTGAAGTACACTCGCTGCTTATTCAGCTCGGCAAATGTATTTTCGTAAAAAGCTCTTGGTTTGCCGACATGCTCCTTGGCTTTTTTCTCAAAGTGTCTTTTGAGTTTGTTCGGTTTCGTACTCTCAGCAGACATTTTGGCTTCTCCTCGTTGCTTTTCATCACACCTGTAAATCAAAACTGAATGCAACTTTGGTCGTATGTTCTCTGTCTCTTTGGTGTCTGTGCCACAGTTCCTCTTGGAACTGTCTTTGCAGGACCAGGTGGGCAAAGAAACCCTGTTTTAACTTATCATGAGGGGTGTCAAACGATTTAAATTTCTAATCAGATTAGTCACAGTGTAGCTGTGGATTAATCACGCAATCATTTAATGTTCTACACCAGAATAGATGGATGTGTTTGTTTTCATCCCATATGTGTGTATGACATTCAATCATTTCTGGTCAGGTTTTGCATGTGTGTGTGTCTGTGTGTTTCTGTGTGTGTGTGTGTTTTTCTCTGAAAACTGCAGACATGAATAAACGCGTTAATTTGGACAGCCCTTCTTATAATGTTGAGTGCAGCTATCTTTAGACCACACGTAAATTATTAATACCTATTATTGCGTGAAGACAATGCTTGATTTCTCCTGATCACAAGCACCAAAAACGATTTACAGGCATGGCCATGTTTATGTGTTATATCTATATGATTTTATCCGTTCATTTAGTTGAATCCGTTCTACATTATAACCTCAGTTAACTTTGCTGGAGGCCATCTACGTTAAATACATGTTCTTTTGTAGCTGTATTTTCGCAACTTCACAAAAGGTTTACACACCTGTAATAAATCATTGTCTTGATGGAGATAAGTGGGTGTTGTCCCTTGTTGTCAGTTTCCCCTGCAGCACTGAGCAGCAGCGATGCCAAACCAAAAACACGTTCCAATCAAATAAGTCATAGAAAGTTAATTACTGAGGTTTGCTCCGGGGACTTATGTGGCTAATAGAAGGAATCTATTGATTCTCCTGCTACATTGTGCCTTTCATGTAATCACTATAGTTACACCACAATAAGATTATTGTTTAGTTAATTAAGATCAGCATTGTATTGTTTGTCTTAAACCGTAGCTTTGAGAGATGACTAATTTGTTCTGACAATTATTACAAAAATAAACTTTCATCTTTTAATATATGAACTTGGAAACAGCAGGTGACAAACAATCTTGCGATCTGGTCCACAAGAGCTTCATCGGCAGATAACTGAAGCCTTTATCAACTAGAATATTCCATAAAACAACATCTATCTGTCTATCTGTCTGTCTATCTGTCTGTCTGTCTGTCTGTATCAGGGTTGTATAATCATGGAACACAAGTTTATATTGCCAAAACAATTGAGCATTACCTAAACAAAATTAATAAATTGTAATGATAAAAAAAAGTACAGAAACAGGAGAAAGTAACATTTGGTTACAAATTACAAATATGTCCAGATTGACTTCAGTCCTGTGTGTCTAAAAACCTTGATTCTAAATGGGGCGGCTCTGGCAAAGTGTGTAGGGTGGTCGACCCTCAACTACAGGGTCAGAGGTTCGATCCCCCGTCTCCCCGCCACATGTCCAAGTGTCCCTGGGCAAAGAGACACTGAACCCTAAATGTCTCCTGATAGTTAGCTTGCACCCTGCGTGGTAGCTGCTGCTGCTATCGGTGTATGAATGTGTGCTCCAGTTGTAAGTCGCTTTGGATAAAAGTGTCTGCTAAATGACATGTAATGTAATGTAATGTAATGCAATGCAATGGACACATGCCTTCAAGCTGTTGAGAGGAACTATAATGAGATGCTGCCCTCTAGTGGTTACAGGAGAATAATACATGACTCATCTCAAACGGATAAATGAAGAGATGAAATATTGCACATTTTGGCCGTCAAATCTTCCCCCTAACAAACATAAAGCTATCAGCTGTGTGTTTCAGAGGCCCAGTCCTCCTCACAGCAGACCCGGGTTAGAATCCAGCCCAGGTCGTTCTCTGCATGTCATTCCCCTCTCTGACACATTTCATCTCTGTCGCTCTAATACATATAAAAAAGCAACAATGCCAAAAAATGAATTGATACATTTCTCTCTCTGTTTCTTTCAGGAGGTCAGTGAAAACGGAATCCCAATGGCAGAGCGGCCAGACGAGTTGACACCATACAGCAGACACCAGCAGCTTTTTATATTTTGTAGAGCTGATAGCTGACATTGATATGTTATGAAAAAACATTTTCATTGATATGAAAAAATTATGCACTATAGCTTTAACGGCCGGGGAATAATTTAACAAACACACCGGATTTACGTCATCAAAGTTTCCGCTTAAACTCTTCCGCTTACATCAGATCTTACATCAGATCTTTTCCTTTTGAGTTCAGACCCCGGTTCAGAGGCCAGCCAGAACAAGCACAGTGAGTTATTAACTACTTTCTAAATACTTTTAAACTTTATTTAACCTCAGGACACTGACGGTTAAGGAGAGGAAACAGGGCGATGGAGGAGATATCCTCTTCGAGTAAAGATAGGAAACGGCTGTTCCCTTTCCCTTTGTTTAGGCGATAGCTTTACGGTTAAGTCACTTTGAGACCAGTAAGTTCATATATAAGAGAAAAGTATTTGTCTATGTGAGCAGGGACTTGTGTAACAGAGCTGTAGTGAAGAATTTCTGATGAGAAACAGACCGACAGACACAGGCCTGGATCTCCGTCTAGATTGAAATAAATATTTTTTCTCTCTGGAGTTTTTCCCGCCCTTTCTGGCTAAAGCAGCAGCGCCACACTGTGGTGTTGTTTAAAGGTGTAGTCAGGGATTCTGGAGAATGCTTGTTGTCAAAATCAATTTTACTTCAAAGATATCAAAGATAACTTAACTTAACTTAACTTTTAATCAGTGAATATCGCCTCATTATCCACTACCTGCCTGTACTGTGCGTGTGCTAAAGAAAACATATCTCACACGGTTAATTACAGTATTTAATCACTATGATCTATCTCATCCATCTTTAAGATATCTCAGATGTGCCCTAACAGTCTACCTTTATAAGTTGTTCACAGTAAAAAAATAACGGCATTCACTTATTTGAATGTGCCTTGTACAGATCACAATTTCACATGTGACGGCAGCTGCATGAACGTTATTGGGCACATTTTGTAATAATTTAGTTGGCTAGAAATGTCATGCAGAGTTCACTTACAGAGTTTATACTTACATCAGGTTATTTCCCTTTGTGTTTAAGCCACGTTTTATGCATTATACAAGGCATAACTGCAACAACAAACAATTCAGCCTCAAGCTTGGATTAGAAGCTTTACTGTGCCAATATATTTGCTTCGTTTTCACAAGCTCGAGAAATATTTGTGGCAGAAAAAAATAGACAGCTCAGATATCTGTTCACATTAAGTTTGTCCATTAAAACAAATAAATGACTGTTTTCCTCTGATCTTTACAGGTGAGAGAAGAAAGTTCAAACAACAAAAATGGATCTAAACAAAACTCTTAAAAACACGATGGATGATTTGGATGAAAAAGAGTTCAGGGGTTTCAAGTGGTACCTGAAAAACCTCAAAAAGATCCCTGTCTCCAAACTGGAGGAGGCCGACCGGCATGAGACGGTGGATCTGTTGATGAAAAACTACCCCCTGGATCCAGTGGCTATGGCCAAAGAGTGTCTGAAGGATATCGGAAGGAACGACCTGGTGCGTGATCTGTCACAGAACGACGTTGATGGTAAAACCCTCACAAGATTAAAAAATAAAGTCAAAGTCACTTTATTGTCAATTGCAGAATACGTGCCAGACACACTCACACATTCTAACAGAGACACACACAGCAGACACACACTCACACATTCTAACAGAGACACACACAGACATACACTCACACACACTACCAGAGACACACACAGACATACACTCACACATACTAACAGAGACACACACAGACATACACTCACACACACTACCAGAGACACACACAGACATACACTCACACATACTAACAGAGACACACACAGACACACACTCACACATTCTAACAGAGACACACACAGACATACACTCACACACACTAACAGAGACATACACAGACATACACACACTAACAGAGACACACACAGACATACACTCACACACACTAACAGAGACACACACAGACACACACTCACACATTCTAACAGAGACACACACAGACATACACTCACACATTCTAACAGAGACACACACAGACACACACTCACACATTCTAACAGAGACACACACAGACACACACTCACACATTCTAACAGAGACACACACAGACACACACTCACACATTCTAACAGAGACACACACAGACACACTCACACACATTCTAACAGACACACTCACACACTCACACACACTAACAGAGACACACACAGACACACACAGACACACACAGACATACACTCACACATAGTAACAGAGACACACACAGACATACACACACTAACAGAGACACACACAGACATACACTCACACATAGTAACAGAGACACACACAGACATACACACACTAACAGAGACACACACAGACATACACACACTAACAGAGACACACACACATACTAACAGAGACACACACAGACACACTCACACACACATTCTAACAGAGACACACACAGACACACACACACACACTCACACATTCTAACAGAGACACACACAGACACACAAAGGAATCTAAATAACGTTCCTCTTCGACCCACCCAGTGCAATAAAAACAAAACGATAAAATTGGGTAATTTAAGATAAGTATTATTCATAACAAATACATTCTAAATAGTGCAAAAGGTAAGGCATAACAAAACAGGTCAGGTTCACAGAAAGACCGAGGCGGCTTTTATTCTTTCTTCAGTAGTTGAGTCTTTCATTTTTTTATTTTTTTAAATTGGGTGGGGCATTTTCAAGGCTTTATTGATAGTGCAGGGAGACAGAGTAAATGATGCTGCATCTGTCACAGAACGATGTTGACGGTAAAACCCTCACATTCTGGGAATTTTGAGTCAAAGTGGGAAAAGTGTTTTGAATATAAAATAAAATTGACAGACACCAATAATTAGGAGACTTGGATTAAAAAATGCTGTTTTACAAACAAGGGAGAAACCTCACATTTCAATGTTGTTTATTTTCTATATATTGTCATTGCTTGATTTTAATTTTTTTTTATTTTTCTACAATCTGATAAATATACTGTACATATATGGAATGACTATCATTACAGTTTTACTAAATGCTGGCTTTGTTAAAAGTTTTTACGGGTACTCAATTCTTTAGAAATGTTGTCTGTATGTGGTTTTTGTATGTTAAGAAATTGTCAATAGCCTGATAATTTTCTCTCTGTCTGTTTCCAGATGATATGAAATAACCACGTCACCTTGGAAACCAGGTTCATAGCAGAGCAGGTAGATGATGACGATATACAACAGTAGACGACCAACAGACACCAGCGGCTTTATTTTATTTTATTTTATTTTATTTTATTTTATTTTATTTTATTTTATTTTATTTTATTTTATTTTATTTTATTTTATTTTATTTTATTTTATTTTATTTTATTTTATTTTATTTTATTTTATTTTATTTTATTTTATTTTATTTTATTTTATTTTATTTTATTTTATTTTTAATGGGTTATTTCTAGTGGTTGATAACAGAAAATAAAATAAGTACATGTGAAACAATCAGTACTGTTCGTAACCAGTAAAACCTTCATACTTCATACACCTCCAGTTTTTTTTTGTTTGACCCACTTTGGATAAGAAATATTTTCAAGCTAAATATATTTAAATTAAATGAAAATAAGGAAAGATACATGTCCAACACTGTCTGATTATCTGAATAAAAGCTTCTTGATATAATCTCTGAATCTCTTTCATTTCTTCAGAATCACATCTTACATGACCAGGGA
>NC_137220.1:942367-1172367 GCF_949987685.1 Ammodytes marinus
CCTGTCTGTCTGTGTTAACCTGCCATGTGGTGACCTGTCTGTGTTAACCTGCCATGTGGTGACCTGTCTGTCTGTGTTAACCTGCCATGTGGTGACCTGTCTGTCTGTGTTAACCTGCCATGTGGTGACCTGTCTGTCTGTGTTAACCTGCCATGTGGTGACCTGTCTGTGTTAACCTGCCATGTGGTGACCTGTCTGTCTGTGTTAACCTGCCATGTGGTGACCTGTCTGTGTTAACCTGCCATGTGGTGGTCTGTCTGTCTGTGTTAACCTGCCATGTGGTGACCTGTCTGTGTTAACCTGCCATGTGGTGTCCTGTCTGTGTTAACCTGCCATGTGGTGGTCTGTCTGTGTTAACCTGCCATGTGGTGACCTGTCTGTGTTAACCTGCCATGTGGTGACCTGTCTGTGTTAACCTGCCATGTGGTGACCTGTCTGTGTTAACCTGCCATGTGGTGACCTGTCTGTCTGTGTTAACCTGCCATGTGGTGACCTGTCTGTGTTAACCTGCCATGTGGTGACCTGTCTGTCTGTGTTAACCTGCCATGTGGTGACCTGTCTGTGTTAACCTGCCATGTGGTGGTCTGTCTGTCTGTGTTAACCTGCCATGTGGTGACCTGTCTGTGTTAACCTGCCATGTGGTGTCCTGTCTGTGTTAACCTGCCATGTGGTGGTCTGTCTGTGTTAACCTGCCATGTGGTGACCTGTCTGTGTTAACCTGCCATGTGGTGACCTGTCTGTGTTAACCTGCCATGTGGTGACCTGTCTGTGTTAACCTGCCATGTGGTGACCTGTCTGTCTGTGTTAACCTGCCATGTGGTGACCTGTCTGTGTTAACCTGCCATGTGGTGACCTGTCTGTCTGTGTTAACCTGCCATGTGGTGACCTGTCTGTGTTAACCTGCCATGTGGTGGTCTGTCTGTCTGTGTTAACCTGCCATGTGATGACCTGTCTGTGTTAACCTGCCATGTGGTGGCCTGTCTGTGTTAACCTGCCATGTGGTGACCTGTCTGTGTTAACCTGCCATGTGGTGACCTGTCTGTCTGTGTTAACCTGCCATGTGGTGACCTGTCTGTGTTAACCTGCCATGTGGTGTCCTGTCTGTGTTAACCTGCCATGTGGTGGTCTGTCTGTGTTAACCTGCCATGTGGTGTCCTGTCTGTCTGTGTTAACCTGCCATGTGGTGTCCTGTCTGTGTTAACCTGCCATGTGGTGTCCTGTCTGTGTTAACCTGCCATGTGGTGACCTGTCTGTGTTAACCTGCCATGTGGTGTCCTGTCTGTCTGTGTTAACCTGCCATGTGGTGACCTGTCTGTGTTAACCTGCCATGTGGTGACCTGTCTGTGTTAACCTGCCATGTGGTGACCTGTCTGTCTGTGTTAACCTGCCATGTGGTGACCTGTCTGTGTTAACCTGCCATGTGGTGACCTGTCTGTGTTAACCTGCCATGTGGTGTCCTGTCTGTCTGTGTTAACCTGCCATGTGGTGTCCTGTCTGTGTTAACCTGCCATGTGGTGACCTGTCTGTCTGTGTTAACCTGCCATGTGGTGTCCTGTCTGTCTGTGTTAACCTGCCATGTGGTGACCTGTCTGTGTTAACCTGCCATGTGGTGACCTGTCTGTGTTAACCTGCCATGTGGTGACCTGTCTGTGTTAACCTGCCATGTGGTGACCTGTCTGTGTTAACCTGCCATGTGGTGTCCTGTCTGTGTTAACCTGCCATGTGGTGTCCTGTCTGTCTGTGTTAACCTGCCATGTGGTGACCTGTCTGTGTTAACCTGCCATGTGGTGACCTGTCTGTCTGTGTTAACCTGCCATGTTGTGACCTGTCTGTCTGTGTTAACCTGCCATGTGGTGACCTGTCTGTGTTAACCTGCCATGTGGTGACCTGTCTGTCTGTGTTAACCTGCCATGTGGTGTCCTGTCTGTGTTAACCTGCCATGTGGTGACCTGTCTGTCTGTGTTAACCTGCCATGTGGTGGCCTGTCTGTCTGTGTTAACCTGCCATGTGGTGACCTGTCTGTGTTAACCTGCCATGTGGTGACCTGTCTGTCTGTGTTAACCTGCCATGTGGTGTCCTGTCTGTCTGTGTTAACCTGCCATGTGGTGACCTGTCTGTGTTAACCTGCCATGTGGTGACCTGTCTGTGTTAACCTGCCATGTGGTGACCTGTCTGTCTGTGTTAACCTGCCATGTGGTGACCTGTCTGTGTTAACCTGCCATGTGGTGACCTGTCTGTGTTAACCTGCCATGTGGTGTCCTGTCTGTCTGTGTTAACCTGCCATGTGGTGACCTGTCTGTCTGTGTTAACCTGCCATGTGGTGACCTGTCTGTGTTAACCTGCCATGTGGTGACCTGTCTGTGTTAACCTGCCATGTGGTGTCCTGTCTGTGTTAACCTGCCATGTGGTGACCTGTCTGTCTGTGTTAACCTGCCATGTGGTGGCCTGTCTGTCTGTGTTAACCTGCCATGTGGTGACCTGTCTGTGTTAACCTGCCATGTGGTGACCTGTCTGTGTTAACCTGCCATGTGGTGACCTGTCTGTCTGTGTTAACCTGCCATGTGGTGACCTGTCTGTGTTAACCTGCCATGTGGTGACCTGTCTGTCTGTGTTAACGTGCCATGTGGTGACCTGTCTGTCTGTGTTAACCTGCCATGTGGTGACCTGTCTGTCTGTGTTAACCTGCCATGTGGTGACCTGTCTGTCTGTGTTAACCTGCCATGTGGTGGTCTGTCTGTGTTAACCTGCCATGTGGTGACCTGTCTGTCTGTGTTAACCTGCCATGTGGTGACCTGTCTGTGTTAACCTGCCATGTGGTGACCTGTCTGTGTTAACCTGCCATGTGGTGACCTGTCTGTCTGTGTTAACCTGCCATGTGGTGACCTGTCTGTGTTAACCTGCCATGTGGTGACCTGTCTGTGTTAACCTGCCATGTGGTGGTCTGTCTGTGTTAACCTGCCATGTGTCTGTGTTAACCTGCCATGTGGTGTCCTGTCTGTGTTAACCTGCCATGTGGTGACCTGTCTGTGTTAACCTGCCATGTGGTGACCTGTCTGTGTTAACCTGCCATGTGGTGACCTGTCTGTCTGTGTTAACCTGCCATGTGGTGACCTGTCTGTGTTAACCTGCCATGTGGTGACCTGTCTGTCTGTGTTAACCTGCCATGTGGTGACCTGTCTGTCTGTGTTAACCTGCCATGTGGTGACCTGTCTGTGTTAACCTGCCATGTGGTGACCTGTCTGTGTTAACCTGCCATGTGGTGACCTGTCTGTGTTAACCTGCCATGTGGTGTCCTGTCTGTCTGTGTTAACCTGCCATGTGATGACCTGTCTGTGTTAACCTGCCATGTGGTGACCTGTCTGTGTTAACCTGCCATGTGGTGTCCTGTCTGTCTTAACCTGCCATGTGGTGACCTGTCTGTCTGTGTTAACCTGCCATGTGGTGACCTGTCTGTGTTAACCTGCCATGTGGTGACCTGTCTGTCTGTGTTAACCTGCCATGTGGTGGTCTGTCTGTGTTAACCTGCCATGTGGTGACCTGTCTGTCTGTGTTAACCTGCCATGTGGTGACCTGTCTGTGTTAACCTGCCATGTGGTGACCTGTCTGTCTGTGTTAACCTGCCATGTGGTGACCTGTCTGTCTGTGTTAACCTGCCATGTGGTGACCTGTCTGTCTGTGTTAACCTGCCATGTGGTGACCTGTCTGTCTGTGTTAACCTGCCATGTGGTGACCTGTCTGTGTTAACCTGCCATGTGGTGACCTGTCTGTGTTAACCTGTCATGTGGTGACCTGTCTGTGTTAACCTGCCATGTGGTGTCCTGTCTGTGTTAACCTGCCATGTGGTGTCCTGTCTGTGTTAACCTGCCATGTGGTGACCTGTCTGTGTTAACCTGCCATGTGGTGACCTGTCTGTGTTAACCTGCCATGTGGTGACCTGTCTGTGTTAACCTGCCATGTGGTGACCTGTCTGTCTGTGTTAACCTGCCATGTGGTGACCTGTCTGTGTTAACCTGCCATGTGGTGACCTGTCTGTCTGTGTTAACCTGCCATGTGGTGACCTGTCTGTGTTAACCTGCCATGTGGTGGTCTGTCTGTCTGTGTTAACCTGCCATGTGGTGACCTGTCTGTGTTAACCTGCCATGTGGTGACCTGTCTGTGTTAACCTGCCATGTGGTGGCCTGTCTGTGTTAACCTGCCATGTGGTGACCTGTCTGTGTTAACCTGCCATGTGGTGACCTGTCTGTCTGTGTTAACCTGCCATGTGGTGACCTGTCTGTCTGTGTTAACCTGCCATGTGGTGGCCTGTCTGTGTTAACCTGCCATGTGGTGACCTGTCTGTCTGTGTTAACCTGCCATGTGGTGACCTGTCTGTCTGTGTTAACCTGCCATGTGGTGACCTGTCTGTCTGTGTTAACCTGCCATGTGGTGACCTGTCTGTGTTAACCTGCCATGTGGTGACCTGTCTGTGTTAACCTGCCATGTGGTGTCCTGTCTGTGTTAACCTGCCATGTGGTGACCTGTCTGTGTTAACCTGCCATGTGGTGACCTGTCTGTCTGTGTTAACCTGCCATGTGGTGTCCTGTCTGTGTTAACCTGCCATGTGGTGACCTGTCTGTGTTAACCTGCCATGTGGTGACCTGTCTGTGTTAACCTGCCATGTGGTGACCTGTCTGTGTTAACCTGCCATGTGGTGTCCTGTCTGTGTTAACCTGCCATGTGGTGACCTGTCTGTCTGTGTTAACCTGCCATGTGGTGGCCTGTCTGTCTGTGTTAACCTGCCATGTGGTGTCCTGTCTGTGTTAACCTGCCATGTGGTGACCTGTCTGTGTTAACCTGCCATGTGGTGTCCTGTCTGTGTTAACCTGCCATGTGGTGTCCTGTCTGTCTGTGTTAACCTGCCATGTGGTGACCTGTCTGTGTTAACCTGCCATGTGGTGACCTGTCTGTGTTAACCTGCCATGTGGTGTCCTGTCTGTCTGTGTTAACCTGCCATGTGGTGTCCTGTCTGTGTTAACCTGCCATGTGGTGACCTGTCTGTCTGTGTTAACCTGCCATGTGGTGTCCTGTCTGTCTGTGTTAACCTGCCATGTGGTGACCTGTCTGTGTTAACCTGCCATGTGGTGACCTGTCTGTGTTAACCTGCCATGTGGTGACCTGTCTGTGTTAACCTGCCATGTGGTGACCTGTCTGTGTTAACCTGCCATGTGGTGACCTGTCTGTGTTAACCTGCCATGTGGTGTCCTGTCTGTGTTAACCTGCCATGTGGTGTCCTGTCTGTGTTAACCTGCCATGTGATGACCTGTCTGTGTTAACCTGCCATGTGGTGACCTGTCTGTGTTAACCTGCCATGTGGTGTCCTGTCTGTGTTAACCTGCCATGTGGTGACCTGTCTGTCTGTGTTAACCTGCCATGTGGTGACCTGTCTGTGTTAACCTGCCATGTGGTGACCTGTCTGTCTGTGTTAACCTGCCATGTGGTGGTCTGTCTGTGTTAACCTGCCATGTGGTGACCTGTCTGTCTGTGTTAACCTGCCATGTGGTGACCTGTCTGTGTTAACCTGCCATGTGGTGACCTGTCTGTCTGTGTTAACCTGCCATGTGGTGACCTGTCTGTCTGTGTTAACCTGCCATGTGGTGACCTGTCTGTGTTAACCTGCCATGTGGTGACCTGTCTGTGTTAACCTGCCATGTGGTGACCTGTCTGTGTTAACCTGCCATGTGTCTGTGTTAACCTGCCATGTGGTGACCTGTCTGTGTTAACCTGCCATGTGGTGTCCTGTCTGTGTTAACCTGCCATGTGGTGACCTGTCTGTCTGTGTTAACCTGCCATGTGGTGACCTGTCTGTGTTAACCTGCCATGTGGTGACCTGTCTGTCTGTGTTAACGTGCCATGTGGTGACCTGTCTGTCTGTGTTAACCTGCCATGTGGTGACCTGTCTGTCTGTGTTAACCTGCCATGTGGTGACCTGTCTGTCTGTGTTAACCAGCCATGTGGTGGTCTGTCTGTGTTAACCTGCCATGTGGTGACCTGTCTGTCTGTGTTAACCTGCCATGTGGTGACCTGTCTGTGTTAACCTGCCATGTGGTGACCTGTCTGTGTTAACCTGCCATGTGGTGACCTGTCTGTCTGTGTTAACCTGCCATGTGGTGTCCTGTCTGTGTTAACCTGCCATGTGGTGACCTGTGTTAACCTGCCATGTGGTGACCTGTCTGTCTGTGTTAACCTGCCATGTGGTGTCCTGTCTGTGTTAACCTGCCATGTGGTGTCCTGTCTGTCTGTGTTAACCTGCCATGTGGTGACCTGTCTGTGTTAACCTGCCATGTGGTGACCTGTCTGTCTGTGTTAACCTGCCATGTGGTGACCTGTCTGTGTTAACCTGCCATGTGGTGACCTGTCTGTGTTAACCTGCCATGTGGTGACCTGTCTGTGTTAACCTGCCATGTGGTGACCTGTCTGTGTTAACCTGCCATGTGGTGACCTGTCTGTGTGTACCTGCCATGTGGTGTCCTGTCTGTCTGTGTTAACCTGCCATGTGATGACCTGTCTGTGTTAACCTGCCATGTGGTGACCTGTCTGTGTTAACCTGCCATGTGGTGTCCTGTCTGTGTTAACCTGCCATGTGGTGACCTGTCTGTCTGTGTTAACCTGCCATGTGGTGTCCTGTCTGTCTGTGTTAACCTGCCATGTGGTGACCTGTCTGTGTTAACCTGCCATGTGGTGACCTGTCTGTGTTAACCTGCCATGTGGTGTCCTGTCTGTCTGTGTTAACCTGCCATGTGGTGTCCTGTCTGTGTTAACCTGCCATGTGGTGACCTGTCTGTCTGTGTTAACCTGCCATGTTGTGACCTGTCTGTCTGTGTTAACCTGCCATGTGGTGACCTGTCTGTGTTAACCTGCCATGTGGTGACCTGTCTGTCTGTGTTAACCTGCCATGTGGTGACCTGTCTGTGTTAACCTGCCATGTGGTGACCTGTCTGTCTGTGTTAACCTGCCATGTGGTGACCTGTCTGTCTGTGTTAACCTGCCATGTGGTGACCTGTCTGTGTTAACCTGCCATGTGGTGACCTGTCTGTGTTAACCTGCCATGTGGTGACCTGTCTGTGTTAACCTGCCATGTGGTGACCTGTCTGTCTGTGTTAACCTGCCATGTGGTGTCCTGTCTGTGTTAACCTGCCATGTGGTGACCTGTCTGTGTTAACCTGCCATGTGGTGACCTGTCTGTGTTAACCTGCCATGTGGTGGCCTGTCTGTGTTAACCTGCCATGTGGTGACCTGTCTGTCTGTGTTAACCTGCCATGTGGTGACCTGTCTGTGTTAACCTGCCATGTGGTGACCTGTCTGTCTGTGTTAACCTGCCATGTGGTGACCTGTCTGTGTTAACCTGCCATGTGGTGACCTGTCTGTCTGTGTTAACCTGCCATGTGGTTTCCTGTCTGTGTTAACCCGCCATGTGGTGACCTGTCTGTGTTAACCTGCCATGTGGTGACCTGTCTGTCTGTGTTAACCTGCCATGTGGTGACCTGTCTGTCTGTGTTAACCTGCCATGTGGTGGCCTGTCTGTGTTAACCTGCCATGTGGTGGGCAGACCTGCCCAGACCAATGACTGGGCCCCTGAAAAGGTCCAGTCATTGGGCCCCTGAAAAGGTCCAGTCATTGAGCCCCTGAAAAGGTCCAGTCATTGGGCCCCTGAAAAGGTCCAGTCATTGGGCCCTTTACTCATGCTGAATAAGGAATAAGCGCATCATGCACATTGATACAAGTTCAGTATGAGTAAAGTGGGCCAAATGACTGGACCTTTTCAGGGGCCCAGTCATTTGTCTGGGCAGGCCTGCCTGCCCCCCAAAATGTCTGTGCACGCCACTGCTCTCATCATTTTAAAATATATAATTAAACTACTGATGCCAATCTTTATTAAAAATTTAATTTAATTTAAAATACAATTATTTATTTCCTAAATATTTTCCTAATCACTAAAACATGATAAAGTAGACAATACATTAACCAACAAGTGTGAACAATTATATATTTTTTTAGATAGTATACACTTGATTTTTTAAAGCCAAAAATAATATTTTCTTCAAAATATATATTAATAATAGAAAAGTATCGATAGTGGTATCGATAAAGACCCGGATCGATAAGGCGTATCGATATCAATAAATATTAACGATCCCCATCCCTACTCCACCATCAGAAAAATGGTGATGGAAAAAAAAAATATTTGAATATTTCTTATATTTTTGTGTGTGTTTGTGTTACTCTGTGTGTGTCTGTGTGTGTGTGTGTGTGTGTGTGTGTGTGTGTGTGTGTGTCTGTGTGCCGTTCACTGTGTTACTCTGTCTCTCTCTCTCTGCGTAGTGGATGGGTCTTGGGGGTCTTGGTCTCTCTCTCTCTCTGTGCGTAGTGGATGGGTCTTGGTGTCTCGTTCACTGTGTTACTCTCTCTCTCTCTCTGTGCGTAGTGGATGGGTCTTGGGGGTCTTGGGCGGCCTTCTCTGCCTGCCCGGTGTCATGTGGTCTGGGCCTCCAGCTGTCTGACAGGAAGTGTGACAGTCCGACGCCCAAACATGGCGGACGCCCGTGTGCCGGCGACGCTCGACGAACCAAAATCTGCAAGACCAACGTCCACTGTCCAGGTAAAAGATTCAAGATTCAAAAGCTTTATTGTTCATATGCACATTAACAATTCAAGCAGCAGTCATTGGCAGTACACTTTTTAAGTACTGTTCGTATCTATCTATCTATCTATCTATCTATCTATCTATCTATCTATCTATCTATCTATCTATCTATCTATCTATCTATCTATCTATCTATCTATCTATCCATCCATCCCTCCCTCCCTCCCTCCCTCCCTCCCTCCCTCCCTCCCTCCCTCCCTCCCTCCATTTTTCCTTGTGTGTGTGCAGTGAATGGGAGGTGGTCTGAATGGGGGGAATGGGACCCGTGCTTGTACCCGTTTGGTGACAGAGCCATAACCTGTAAGCGCATCGGAGGCCTTCAGAGCCGACGGCGGGAGTGTCTCCATCAGGCCCATGACGGGGACATCTGCTCCGGAGACCTCTCAGAGACACGCGTCTGCTACGACGTAGACAAGTGTTACTGTAAGTGTTTAATCAAAATGAAAGGTGCTACGAGGAACTTTAAAAAAAAATTAAATTCGGAAACAGTCTCATTTTTCCTCTGATGATCATAAATTACATGTAACAGTAAACGAGACCATCAGTGCAAAGAATGCTATTTTTATATATTGTTTTATTTATTATACAGTAAGTATACATCTTGACATGGCCATGGTCTTATTATATGTGTGTGTGTGTGTGTGTGTGTGTGTGTGTGTGTGTGTGTGTGTTTCAGTGAAGGGAACCTGGGATGGCTTTGAGGAGTGGGGTTTCTGTAGAACGGCCTGTGGAAAAAACTCCAAAAGCTTCAGACTCAGACATTGCAAACCTGATTACAGCGAGTACAGGTGAGCGTTTATGTACCTGCATTTTGTATTGTTGTTTTGTTTGACTCAACGTCATTGATCTCTACAGTATAAATAAAGGTTAAATGAAAAAAGTGTGTGTGTGTGTGTGTGTGTGTGTGTGTGTGTGTGTGTGTGTGTGTGTGTATATGTGTGTGTGTGTGTGTGTGTGTGTGTGTGTGTGTCTCTCTCTCTCTCTCTCTGTGTGACTATGTGTGTTTTCAGCCCAACTATTGGTCGAAGGAAGGAAAAGGCTAACTTCTTTGGCAAACCGACCGCCGACTGCGGAGACATTCCAGACGACGGGAAAAAATATGAAATCCAGGAATGCCTCAATGTTCCCCCCTGCCCCTAACAACCCTCTCACTCTTTACCCCCTGCCCCTAACAACCCTCACTCTTTACCCCCTGCCCCTAACAACACGCTCACTCTCCATTTATTACTGATTAGTTTATTTAAACTGACATGTTCTCAAACACATTGTAATTAAAATACAAACAGTCCTGTAATAAAACTTCTATCATAAAAGTTGTAATGTCTGTGTGTTTACTATTAGACAATAGCTGTATATTTATTTATTTATTTATTATTATTTAAGTTTCTTTATTGTCGATTAACACATGCAGATTCACACAATGTTGTTGAAATTTGTCTTTCCGCTCACCCCTCCCACATCTCTAACACACCACACATACCAGTACACAGACATGCAGCTCTCCAGAGGGGGTCCTCACACGGGGTCAGCCATAGTACAGACACACTCCAGAGGGGGTCCTCACACAGGGTCAGCCATAGTACAGACACACTCCAGAGGGGGTCCTCACACAGGGTCAGCCATAGTACAGCGCCCCTGTGCTGTACTTTTGGAAAACTGTTCAGCCCTCATAAGTCCAGTAGCCTATAGGGCGAAACCCACCCTCTTTTTT
The DNA here is from genome assembly GCF_949987685.1 of Ammodytes marinus. Classification (NCBI taxonomy): domain Eukaryota; kingdom Metazoa; phylum Chordata; class Actinopteri; order Uranoscopiformes; family Ammodytidae; genus Ammodytes; species Ammodytes marinus. The sequence goes on from NC_137220.1 coordinate 952,759, forward strand.
GGAAAAAAAATACACTGAGTAAACCCCCCCCCCCCCCCCCCCTTGCTGGTGAGGACCTGAGATAACCCCAAGGAAGCGCTGGCAGCAGGGGACGATTGGTGCTATAACCTTTTGGAAGCTACTGTCTCGGTAGCGGACGTGTAGGTCAGAACACTTCCTGCTGGACAACTTTCCGCTCTCTCACTCTGATAGGGACTTTTGCTTTTTAAAAACTAGATAAAAGTGATTAAAAAAAAATGTTGCTTTACCAGTTTGAATGTGAAAGTAGACTGGATGTTGATACGTCTCAAAGACTCTTTGGGTTTCAGGGAAACTGTAAAAAATACCAGGTCAGATTACAGAGAGATAACCAACGAGTCGGAGAGATGTATTATCAAGTCACATTTTTCCAGACAAGTTCTTATCATTGATAGATACTTGTTTTTCAAAGGCAGAAGTCAGAGTGTGACACAGCAGAACGTTACTGGCCAGCAGGGAGTTTTCTGAATTGCCTCCTGACTCCGACAGTACAAAATACAATTAAAGAAAAGTGCAACTTCTACTGTTTTTGTGCAATACTATGCAGAAACACTAAATACAAATAATGGACCATACACTTAACATGTGTATGTTTTGGTAATTGTTTTCTTTTTATATATAGGGGAGAGTAGCCTAAGTTGTGCATTTTGGAAGTTGCAAAACCCCTTGTTTCTAGAAAAACGTGGAAGAAATTGGAAATGTGACCACATATTTAAGAAGAGCCATCCATTTGACTCATCCTGTAAAGAAGGGAGACACAAGGAATAAGATGTAAGCACATTTAAGCTAAAAAAACTGTGTTTTGCCTTTCTAAGTAAAATTTCCATGATCAAGGTTTTTTGATTATTGTGTCTGAACAATTATAGACACGTTTGAAAACATTTGACACATGTTTTAGTGCTTTGGTATGCTACACTTTGAGTCTATATAGTTAGCACGATGTCAGCCCTAAATTGCTGCATCATGCCTATTATCCAAAATTCTGGGGATGGGGTGATTTGTGCCAAATGGCCTAGGTGAGTTATAAGTAAGTAAGTAAGTAAAATGTATTTATAAAAGCACATTTATGACAGTTTGCACTGTCCAAAGTGCTGTACATAGTGCATTCAGCAGGTAAACAATGAAGGTAAAATAACAATAACCAAAATAAAAGACGTAAAGCCCATACATCCACATAAACACAGATAGTAGTGCAGAGGTAAGATAGTTAATGGGGAGGAAACACCAGGGTGTACATATGGGTTTTGAGCCTTTATTTAAAGGCAGAAATGTAGGGGGAATCACATTTGTCAGGTGGCAATTGGTTCCACAAGCACGGAGCAACTAGTGCAAAGTACATTTCTGAGAGTTGTGCCAGTGGCATGGCTGTATACGCTGGTCACCAAAAGAAAGTGATTGTCTACAGTAGCTCAGAAGAGAGTGACATCTCAATTCCACTTAACGACACCACTGATGAGAGTTCAGATGGCCAGAAAGATGATGATGGTGACTTTGTCATTGTGAGCTTTGCAGGCAAAACCACCTAGATCTGCTAGGCCTTGTTTAAGAAAATGTACCTTCAATCTTTGTCAACTATTTACTTTATTTACTTTAAATACACCTTAAATAAGTGATTGTCTAATGGATTTGTCTTGCATTACAGTTTTTGAGATATATATAAATTGGCACAATTCACCCCATCTTATTTTCTCCAAATGCACAAATCACCCCACAACTTTTTTTCCGAAAGCTATATTTCTTAAACAGTTTATTCCAGATCCAAAGTTTTTATTGCCAGGGATGCACAACATCCTGAAATATATGTACATATTTGAGTTGGAGACTTTACTGTCAAGGCCTTACTTTAAAGTCACTTTGAGTGAAAAGTTGCACTTAGGCCACTCTCCCCTATACAGTCATATGAAAAAGTTTGGGAACCCCTCTCAGCCGGCATTATAATTGACTGTGCTTTCACAAAAAAAATATAAAAGTGGTATGTCTTTAATTTACCAGGAACAGCTAAGTACTGGGATGTTTTCCAAACAAAGATTTTTTGAAAAGCAGTATTTGGTTGTATGAAATAAAATAAAATGTGAAAAACTGGCTGTGCAAAAATATAGGAACCCTTGTGGTTTTGTTGATTTTAATGCCTGTAACAGCATGTAAAACTGATGGCTTTAAACACAAAGTTGGTTGGATTATGTTGTTAAGCCTTGAACCTCATAGAAATGTCTGTTTAATCATGAGAAAATGTATGTTAGGTGCCTAAATGCAAGTGGCACTTCTCTTTGACTCTCTGCAGAAGTGAGACAGAATGGGATCATCAAAACAGCTCCCAAAAGATCTGAAAAACAAAGATTGTTCATTGTCATGGTTTAGGGGAAGGCTATAAGAAGCTTTCCCAAAGGTTTCAATTGTCAATTTCGACTGTAGGGAACGTTGTCAGGAAATGGAAGGACACAGGCATAGTGGCAGTTAAACCCAGGCATGGCAGACCAAGAAAAAAACAGGAGCGGCATAGGTGGAGGATTGTGAGAATGGTTGCACACAACCCACAGATCATCTCCAAAGACCTGCAAGAACATCTGGCTGCAGATTGTGTATCTGTACATCGTTCAACAATTCAGCGCAATTTGCACCAAAACATCTGCTTTTTATAAAGACCAAATAACTTAATTTTTGTCTCATCAGTCCAAAGCATTTTCTTCCAATATGAAGCTGGCTTGTCTAAATGAGCTTTTGCATACTCCATGCAATTGTATCTGTGGCGTGGGCGCAGAAAGGGCTTCCTTCTCATCACCCGGCCATACAGATGTTTTGGTGCAAATTGCACTGAATTGTAGAACCATGTACAGATACACAATCTGCAGCCAGATGTTCTTGCAGGTCTTTGGAGGTGATCTTTGGGTTGTGTGCAACCGTTCTCACAATCCGCCGCATATGCCGCTCTTGTACTTTTCTTGGTCTGCTAGACCTGGGTTTAACTGCAACTGTGCCTGTGTCCTTCCATTCCCTGACAACGTTCCTTACAGTAGAAATTGACAATTGAAACCTTTGGGAAAGCTTCTTGTAGCCTTCCGCTAAACCATGACAATGAATAATCTTTGTTTTTAAGATCTTTTGGGAGCTGTTTTGATGATCGCATTCTGTCTCACTTCTGCAGAGAGTCAAAGAGAAGTGGAACTTGCATTTAGGCACCTAAAATACCTTTTATCATGATTAAACAGACCTTTATATGAGGTTCAAGGCTTAACAACATAATCCAACCAATTTTGTGTTTAAAGTCCTCAGTTTTACATGCTGTTACATGCATTAAAATCAGCAAGACCACAAGGGTTCCCATATTTTTGCACAGCCAGTTTTTCACATTTTATTTAATTTCATAAAACTAAATGCTGCTTTTCAAAAAATCTTTGTTTGGAAAACATCCCAGTACTTAGCTGTTCCTGGTAAATGAAAGACATACCACTTTTATCTTTTTTGTGTGAAAGCAGAGTCAATTATAATGCCGGCTGAGAGGGGTTCCCAAACTTTTTCATATGACTGTATATATATTTTTTTATATTTTTTTTTGTTTATATGTAACCTGGAGAGGTCACTCGATAAGCCCATTCGGGTTTCTGACCTCTCCAGCACATACTCTTTTAATCTTTACATGTGTTAATGTATTTGTTGAGTGTGTTGAGTGTGTGCAAAAAAAAAAAAAAAAAAAAATATCTAAGTACAAATTCAACTTTTTAAAGTTCCTTTTTGAATGGGGGGGCTGTTGTAGGATTATTGTGGACAATAGGCCTACTGTGATGTGATAGACTATAATTCATTAATAGTTATTATTAGCCTACTTGCTTGATTTCTTTTTAAATACAGAGGTTATTGATAGTTTTGGAACATGTATTTTCCAATTTAAAACATAAAAATAAAGTAACATTGAAAATTCTGAAAATATATCTTGTTGGCCTACACTAGCATGCTGTTGGAAAAATAACTCAATAGTTGAAATAATAAATACAATGTGTTTTCCCCTTAAAATGTCTAAATGTTTTTCTCCAAAGGTCAAAGACAGTAACAGTGTGGCACTTCTGTAAACTTACTGAAACTTGCCTGGGCATCAGACTTTTCTCTGTGCTGTCTGAGCTGGTAGATAGGTTGTGTTGCCTTGTTGTCTTAAACTGTCCTAGCTTTGCACAGCACTATTTTGTGTTCAATGTCTCTGTACCTGAATCCTAAATATCCCCATAGAACAGCGCTGTGTATATTTTTGCCACCAGGTCAATGTCGGCTTGCTCCTGCTCGTTTACTCCCCCGCTTGCATCCCGTAGCGCCGCGCGTGCAGAGCTGCACACACACACACACACACACACACACACACACACACACACACACACACACACACACACACACACACACACACACACACACACACACACACAGAGCAGCTGATAGAGAAACGCTTTGAGACGTGCATATTTATTTACCACAAATTGCGGCCTTCTGCGCAGTTATAACCATGAACAAACACACATCGCGCTTGCTAGAACATTAATTGTGCAGCACTCAGAAAAAAAAAATGTTGGTCGGTAGTCAAGGTGGGGAGCTGGCGTTGTTAAAGACCTACTTCACCGATTGGAATATGAAGGTGTATTGAACTCGGAGACCCTATGAAGTATAAATGTGCAAAAAAAAATGAAATCGGATCATCCTAGCCTGAGAAAAGGCAGAAAGAGGGTTTTATGGTCTCACTGTCTAACCCTACATTTCATAGGATCTCAGAGTTCAATACACCTTCATATTCCAACCGGTGAAGTAGGCCTTTAAGGTGGCCGTTTTGGCCATAAAGAGCTGGGGGAAACACTGGAGTTCGAGTTGGCACTATGCACTTCGAGAATAAAGTCGAAATTCAATATCAAGGAAAAACGAAACCAAAAGAAAGTGAGTTAAGGATTTTTTTTTCTTTTAGCAGGAAGTTTTTTATTTTTGTTTAAGGGGGAAGTTTTTTTTTTTTTTTTTTAACAAGGAAGTATTTTATCTTTTTTTTTTTGGAGGGGGAGGATTTAGGAGAACTTATTTACTGTTATGTGCAGTGCAATAGTCGATTTAAACTCAGTAGGAGGGGTTTGTGATAGACAAGCTGCATCACACTATGGTATAAAGCTCCGACCGTAAGTGACAGATTCCCAGAAAGGCGGCCACATCTACAGAGACCAGGCACTAAGAAAACACACAAAAAAAGGTAAGTTTCTATTTACATTCTCCATTCTCTTTTGAAATCTGGTTTGACATATGGGTGAAACTGTGTTTAAAAGGTTGTATTATGGGGCGACTATGGCTCAGGTTGTAGAGCGGGTTGGCCAATGATCAAAGGATTGGTGGTTCGATTCCTGCATACAGAGAGAGAGAGGGGGGATTACATGCAGGAAAGGTCCACGGGTCGGATTTTAACCCACAACCTTTGCAACGAAGGCTAGAGCCCAAATCCATTATTATTATTATTATTATTATTATTATTATTATTATTATTATTATTATTATTATTATTATTATTATTATTATTATTATTATTATTATTATCCTTCAGTGCATCCTTAAAAAGACTCACACTCAGCCTCCTTTGGCACTTAAGATGTCACGTTGAATTGATATGTAGATAAAAATAACATGAATGTATTTTTCCACAATTTTTTTTTATAACTTTCTTTTTCAACTCGAGTCCTCACCATACAAACCATATTCATCTTTATTTTAAGGATTTTAACCCTTTAAATTCCAGTTGTTTTAGAAAAAGTCAGTCGGTTTTTTTAGTGAAAAAACACAAAAAATCAATTAAAAGCTAAATAATTAGTCTGAATTGGATTTTTTGGAGGGGGATTATAAGAGTGTGATAGATGTAAAAAAATTGCAATGATATTGATTTGAATGCATTTTTATTTTTTTTATATCTAAGATTTAAAAAAAGACTCACACTCAGCCTCCTTCGGCACTTAAGATGTCACTTTGAATTGATATGTAGATAAAAATAACATGAATGTATTTTTCCACAATTTTTTTTTATAACTTTCTTTTTTAACTCGAGTCCTCACCATACAAACCATATTCATCTTTATTTTAAGGATTTTAACCCTTTAAATTCCAGTTGTTTTAGAAAAAGTCAGTCGGTTTTTTTAGTGAAAAAACACAAAAAATCAATTAAAAGCTAAATAATTAGTCTGAATTGGATTTTTTGGAGGGGGATTATAAGAGTGTGATAGATGTAAAAAAATTGCAATGATATTGATTTGAATGCATTTTTATTTTTTTTATATCTAAGATTTAAAAAAAGACTCACACTCAGCCTCCTTCGGCACTTAAGATGTCACTTTGAATTGATATGTAGATAAAAATAACATGAATGTATTTTTCCACAATTTTTTTTTATAACTTTCTTTTTTAACTCGAGTCCTCACCATACAAACCATATTCATCTTTATTTTAAGGATTTTAACCCTTTAAATTCCAGTTGTTTTAGAAAAAGTCACTCGTTTTTTTAAAAGAAAAAACACAAAAAATCAATTAAAAGCTAAATAATTAGTCTAAATTGGATTTTTTTTGAGTGGGATTAGAAGAGTGTGATAGATGTCAATAATTAACAATAATATTGAATTGAATGCATTTCTATTCTTTTTGCTATTTATGATTTAAAATGTGCCCTCCATTAAGGGCCATTGTACGGCACACAGAATTCTATTAAAACCACACTTTTTGACCCTGCTGCCAAAAGATGAGAGAAACTGATTTTTTTATTATTCTTTTGGTTCCTTGTACTAATGTCTTGACATTTTCAATTCTTTGTGTTTTTTACTAGTTGTTGCTAATTTCACACATATGCCAGTGTTTCAACTACAGGCTAAAATGTAAATTTGCACTCCCTTGCTACTTAGGCCACTGCAGGCCACATGAATAAATTATTTGAGATAACATGCCCTGTCTGGGTTCTTCATAATAGCATAGAGTAGTGTATATGTGTATTTCAACAAATATGTATTTGTGAATATGTGTGCCTGTGTGTTTATCAAATAACAGATAGTGAAATTCACATAGAAATACAATGTAAATCCATGAAAACAGCATGTTTCGATCCCATGGTTAATTGAGGATAAATTTGTGAATATGGTAATTTTACACATTCATCCTGCTCTTATAACTTGAAATTTAATATTTTTATGATTTTTTCAGCTGTTTTATGAATTAAGTCCTGCCTATAGCCTTAACAACTAATAACAATACAAAATGAATCACAGTTCCCTCGTTTCCACTAGGGGTATCTTTGCTCTTCAGGCCTATAAGGATGAAATTCACAGCTGTAAAATAGTAAAAATGTAAAATTTCAAGGTATAAGAACAGGATGAATGTCTAATATTACCAAATTCATGTATTTAACCTCAATTGACCATGGGATGAAAACATGCAGTTTTTATGGATTTACACTGAACTGTTTTTCTCTATGTGAATTTGAGTGTCCGTGTTTGGATACAGACACGCACACACACACACTTATTTGTCGAAAAACACATCTATACTATACTATGCCATCACTAAGAATACAGAGAGAGCATTTTAGCTGAAACAATTTATTCATGTGGCCTGCAGTGGCTAGTAGCAGAGGAGAGCAATATTAAATCTCAGCCTGTAATTAAAACCAATGGTATATGAGAGAAAACCGATGCAATTAAAAAAAAACACAAAAAATTTAAATTTTCAAGACATTAGTGCAAGGAAATAAAACGAAACAAATCTGGTTTCTATCAGCTATTGGCAGAAGGGTCAAAAAATGTCGTTTGAATGGGAGTCAATGAGGCGCTTATTTGGCCAAGGAGGCTGAGTGTGAGGAAAATTAATAAACAGTGCATTATAGTGTAAATGAATGAATTGAGGTTAAAATTCATTAATTGGTCAGAAAACATTAGCCTTGACCAAATATGAAGCCATTTGCATGAACACAGCCTCAGCAGTTGTGAAATGAAAAACCAAAATGTACCAAAAAAGGCCTAAGATGCACTGAAGGTTATTATTATTATTATTATTATTATTATTATTATTATTATTATTATTATTATTATTATTATTATTATTATTATTATTATTATTATCGTTGTTGTTGTTATTATTATTATCTTTGCCTGCTTACTATGCAGTCCACACATGTTTATTATGATCCTGTAAACTTATTACAATAGTTTTACTTATTCCCTTTCACTGTCGCTCGCTCATGCACTGCCTTGTAAATTAAAACTGGAATATTTCTACGTGTACAACTTTTTTGTGCATCATCCTCCTTTACTTACTAAAATTGCAGTACAATACACACAATCCAAATAATTCAGTGTAATAATCTATTAAGTAGAAGTTATCTTTATTATTAAGGAAGGTGCATCAGTATTTCTATTTTCACTTTCACATTGGCTCACAGACCTTAGTGTAAAAAAGACACTGATCTGATGTTCCCTCAGGAATGTTAAGGCTTGACAATCAAATGAATCACATTTTTATTGTATTCTTCCTAATGTCTTTCTCCTGTGATGGTAAATTGAAGAAAATATGGAGGAGGAGGAGGACCATGACAACATGAGAGATGCAGACAAGTCTAAAATCATGTCTGCAATCCCGTCTGTGACAAATGAGAAAGGTAAAAAAAAAAGAAAATCAATTCTATCCCCAAAAAAGAAAATGCCTCAGTATAGGAAATGTTAATTTTCTTTTGTATTTTATACAGTGCGATTTGATTTTCTTATGTTTCTCTGCAGTAAATGCGTTGGAGGAGGGTTCACATGAAACCAAAGAGGTAAGATCTTTCAACTATTAAGAACAAACAGACTACAACACAGTTTTTACCCAACAGCCATAACCTCACTAAATTCTGCTAAAACTAGGGCATAGTGGGGACACACATTTGTGTAAGCACATTTATGAATGTGGATGTTGTGTGGGTGTGTCTTGTCTTATGTCTTGTTATTGTATTTTTTTTTCTTTTTCCTATAGTTGACTATTTATATAGTTTTTATTTATTTATTTATGAATACATTGTGATGAGTGAAATTAATGTTCTCATAACAGATGTTTTTGCACTAAAAGGACTGCACTTAATTTCGTTGTACCTGTTACAATGACAATAAAGATATTCATTCATTCATTCTATTATTCTATGTTAATAAAGTACATCAGGTCACATTTCTCTCATATTCGGACATTTCACAGAAGATTTAATCTGTTTAAATTTTTAGTTTAGACTTCAACTGACTAGCGAGTTAGAAATCATTGGAAACTATTTCTTGTTTTAAATGTTCCTGTACTAGGCACTTTAATTAAAGTATTGTATTTATTTACTATTGATAAATCTCACTGTCTGTAACTGATTGTTATTGTACTGTCTCTACAAATGAGACCCTATGTCTCAATGAGATTACTGGTATAAATAAATTTAAATAGAAAAATAAAAAACATATGTAACAAATGATTATATCAAATCTCCTCTTTCTCTAGAGTCAACCAGTAAATGAACGAGGTGAGACTGAACACTCGAAGGAGAATGATGAAAGCACGTCAGCACAAACTTCTCTGACCGATAAAAAAGGTATTTTTTTTTTTGGATTTTGTTTTTTAAGGTACACAAACACACAACTGAAAAAGTAAAAACACACAAACAAAAGACAACATAAAATAAACAACTAACATGGCATACTCTACTTAAGAGGTTTCTAAGGACATTGTTTAAACATTAGGTAAATGTTAAGCAGAAAATAAAAAGTCAACGAGGTGTCATGTAGGTCCCTTCAGTACTGTTATATAGTCCAGGAAAGGCTGACATATCTGTTTAAACTTCTCTGCTTTCCCTGAAATCTCATAACAGATTTTCTCCATACTGTGCCGATAGAAAGTCATCATACCCTTTATAAAAATACACTTTTCTTGTCTTACAGGCTGAAATGATAATACAAAAAATACATCATTTCCCAGCTTTATTAAAAAAAATTGCCTTACAACATTGCAGTGGGAAAAAAAATTAAACATTTCTGAAAATTAATGAAAAATTAAAAAATAGAATAGCAGGGTTGGAAAAGTGTAATACTTTGTGGAGGCACCTTTTGCTTTAATTACAGCCACCGGTCTGTTTGGATATGTCTACCAGCTTTGCACACCTAGATTGGGGAATATTTCCCAATTCTTCCTTGCAGAACTGTTCGAGTTCAGTCAAATTCTGTGGTGAGCGGCGATGGACTGCACTCTTCAAGTCCATCCACAGATGTTCAATAGGATTTAGGTCAGGGCTCTGACTAGGCCACTCTAGGACATTCACCTTCCTGTCCTGTAGCCACTGCGTTGTTTTTCTGGGGGTGTGTTTTGGGTCGTTGTCATGCTGGAAGGTGAACCACCTGCCCATTTTCAAGTGGGCCGCAGGTGTACTTGGCAGCATCCATTTTCCCTTTAATCCAACCAATTTCCTATTCCCTCCTGAAGAGAAACAACCCCACAACATAATGCCGCCACCACCGTGCTTCACTGTAGGTATGGTGTGTTTTGGGTGGTGTGCTGTGTTTGGTTTCCGCCAAACACAGCACTTAAAGTTACATTTTGGTCTAATCTGATCATATAACCTTTTGCCACATGGCATCAGAATCTTCAATATCTTTTTTGGCATACCGTGAACTAAGTGTGACATTTTTTCAGAAGCCAACCTCTGCCATTAAGACTTGTACATCCTTGGGCCTCTTGGTAGCGTCCCTTATCAATCTTTTCCTTATCCAGTTTGGAGGGGCGGCTCGGTCTAGGCAAGGTTTGGGTGGTGCCTTATGCCTTCCACTTCTTGACAATACTCTGAAGCATGCACTACTAGGAGTGGAATCTTCAAGGAACAGCTCATTTTATTCTAAAGTAATCAAAGCCACAACAATTGATGTCATGGGGAAGGCCAATTGTTGGTTATTATACTAAGCTGGGAAATTATGTATTCTTTTTATTATCATTTCAGCCTGTAAAATAAAAAAAGTGTATTTTTATAAAGGGTATGATGACTTTCTACAGGCACTGTATGGAGATCTCAGGGAAAGCAGAACATTTATTAATTTTCAGAAAAAAAAAAAAAAAAAAGATTTCACTTGAATGTTGTAAGGTAAAATGTGTAAATAATGCTGGAAAAATAAGAAATGTTTGTATTATCATTTCAGCCTGTAAGACAAAACAAATTGTGACAATTTCAAAAGGGTATGATGACTTTCTATATGCACTGTATATAGAGTACTAGATAACTCCATGAGCCACATATCTAAGCATTTCCTTATTCCAAACCTTAATAATATTTTTTTTAGCGATAACTATCCCACACTGGATAGACAAAGCTTTCGTACGACCTAAAGTCTCTGGTTGTTGTGATGAGGGTATAATGGCTGTTTCTGGGTTGGGATGGAGGATGTGGCCGTACACATATGAATATCAACGAAACACGCTTGAGCAGAAATTGTGGAATCTGGGACAGAACCAAAACATATGAGGCAGGATTATATTGAATTAGTTGGTGCCTTGCATCTCAATTTCAGGGCATCTACATGTTTGATATGAGTCTCCTCTGTAGAAACATAATATCAGTATGAAGGCTTTGCAAATAAGAGAACACCTTGGCTCTTTTAGTAGGGTTATTTAAACCTCTTACATTCCAAGACGTAAGATTTATGATGCTATTTCCATTAGAACCGCGGGTATGACCCATGACACCTCTACATTGTAAAAATGCTGGAAACCATTATAAGCAAACAGAATATTGTGAGTAACGCACACACAAGTAAAAAAGAAAGAACTATCCTCTACCCTCCACATTTCTCCTTTACCAATTAAAAGATTGTAACCAAAACCCCATTATAGTGAAACCGCTGAGCATGGCACATCAACTACTAAGCCTAGACACTAAGCTACAGTTCCACAAGTGTTACATCGCTCTGGTTACAACAATTTACAATTATATTATTAAAATCCCTGACACTAACATCTTATACAGGCATAGGTTCAAATTAAAGTGCTGGTGGGAAACACCAGAGTTCTCTGGCCACAATCATTTTTATTTTTTTTGTGATCGCCCCTCGAGGTCGCAACCTTTGCTCTCAAGAGCTAGCACTGCGCCGACAGTTGTTACAAGTCTTTTCCAGCTCGGTGAAACATGTCTCGTGGTTGTTTTGAATCACCTCGAGGCTGGAAATGCGGGAAGAGTTTGCGGCCAGACTAGTGTTCACCTCAGCGAGGGATGACTCAAGCCTGTCAAGCCTTGTGTTGACAGAGTTTTCCATTTGTCTAATGGTCTGTCTCTCCTTTTACACACCCTTCTGTTAATTCCATGAATATCAAACCTGGATTCATCCGTAAATAGCACTGTTTCCAATCATCTACTGTGAATTGTTGATTTGTCTCAGTCCACCCCAAGCATTTTGCCTTGTTAACTCTCCTGATTGCGTGTTTGCATGTTATGCAGACACACATGTTAGTGGAATGAATGATCAGTGATTTTATAGAGGATACAAGGCCCACTGAATAATATGCAGGTAGATGTGGGCTCTGTGAGCAGACAGGGAAACAGACCCAAGGATGAATTGAGTCCGAGTGACATCTGGTGGATGGATGCTAGAATGCAGGGAGGGGCTGGACACACCTACATTTGGCTGGAAGGTGTAAATTAACAAAACCATGATAGTAGAATCTTGAATATTTAATCTACACTTTAAATGTAATAACAAAAAACAGTTTTAAAGTGTCTCTAAGTCTTCAAACTTTCTGATTGTTTCCAAGTTTAAAAGAAAATATTTCAGATTTTTTACGTGGACTTTTGGATCCAGCTGAATTTCATGAATACAATTTTAATCATGTTTCAAATGATGAAGGAAAAGGAGGAACACACTAAATAAAACTCATCTCTGTTTTCTGGACAACAGGAGAAGTCGATAAAGTTGAAGAGGCCGAAAATAAAAGCAGCAATGAAGCAGTGAGGTTGCTGTCTGCAGAGGAGAATGACACACCGAAAGACACAAGTCCCACACCTCAGACTGCTTCTACAGAGAGTCAAGAAAGTGAGATTTACTGCATTAACTCTTATTTTAATCATTGAATATCTGCAACATCTGTATAACTGCAGTGTTACATACTGAATGTATTCTCCATTTGTTTTGTTTCAGTGACACTCACACTTGTGTTAATTGGTGACACAAAATTAATTGAGATCGGACCAGAAAACATCTTGCTCAACCCTGATGAAGAAAATGTGCAACAGTTCTCATACAAATTGTATGATATGTTTGGTCGGCACATCTCTGTCTCTGTTTTGATGACAGTTTTGACAGACCCACCCGCAGTCCCACCCGCAGTCCCAGTCCCAGTCCCAGTCCCAGTCCCACTCCCACTCCCAGTCCCACTCCCAGTCCCACTCCCACTCCCACTCCCACTCCCAGTCCCACTCCCAGTCCCACTCCCAGTCCCACTCCCAGTCCCACTCCCAGTCCCACTCCCACTCCCAGTCCCACTCCCAGTCCCACTCCCACTCCCAGTCCCACTCCCAGTCCCACTCCCAGTCCCACTCCCACTCCCAGTCCCACTCCCAGTCCCACTCCCACTCCCACTCCCAGTCCCACTCCCAGTCCCACTCCCAGTCCCACTCCCAGTCCCACTCCCAGTCCCACTCCCACTCCCAGTCCCAGTCCCACTCCCACTCCCAGTCCCACTCCCAGTCCCACTCCCAGTCCCACTCCCACTCCCAGTCCCACTCCCAGTCCCACTCCCACTCCCACTCCCAGTCCCACTCCCAGTCCCAGTCCCACTCCCAGTCCCACTCCCACTCCCAGTCCCACTCCCACTCCCACTCCCACTCCCAGTCCCACTCCCACTCCCAGTCCCACTCCCAGTCCCACTCCCACTCCCAGTCCCACTCCCAGTCCCACTCCCACTCCCAGTCCCACTCCCAGTCCCACTCCCACTCCCAGTCCCACTCCCAGTCCCACTCCCAGTCCCACTCCCACTCCCAGTCCCACTCCCAGTCCCAGTCCCAGTCCCAGTCCCACCCACAGTCACAGTCCCACTCCCACCCGCAGTCCCACTCACACTGTTAATTGGTGACACAAAATCCATTCAGACTGGACCAGAAAACATCTTTCTCAACCCTGATCCAGAAAATGTGGAACAGTTGTCATACAAATTGTATGATTTGTTTGGTCGGCACATCTCTGTCTTTAACATGCTTGGCTCAGAAAACATTGAAAAGTTCCCATTAATTCAAGAAGTTCTGATGACATTTGTGAATCATAAACCAGATGAAAAATGTCAGAGTACATCGATGTTTCAGCTAAATCAAACAGGTGAGATTTTGTTGCTGAATCTGATTAACTCTAAAACTAAAGTGGAAATTAAAAATGCACACATATATTTCCTATAGGTAATTGATTGAATGCACACGTTCTTTTTGAAAATAAATCTCAAGCTTTAAATGGTTAACTGACGATAAAGAATTTATTTTATGTTTGATCCTGCAAAATACAAATATATAGATTTGATCGCACATTGCTCTGACCCTCCAGTGATGCAATTCATTGTTCTGTTGCAGGTACCTTGCAGATAGATATGAGTGGAACCAAGGATGAGGTAAGAAACTAAAATTGAATTCACTAAGAGAAAGAGAACACTATTTATTTATTTCCATCGTATGGCGTAATATCACTTTTACATACAGTTAATTGTTATTTACATATTTAAAGGAGTCTCTGAAGATGTCTGCTGCAGAAATCCAACAGAAAAAGGAAAAAGAAATTGAAACACTGCTTGGTAGACTTCACCTTCAGGACGAACATCAGCAGAAGTTCTCGCCAGCTGATTTTCTTAAAATAGGTCCAACCGTTAAACAGGACCATGCCACATCTGAGAAAGACATAGCTCACACGTTCCTTCAGAGGTTGATGATGTTAGACTACAGAGCCAGATATATTCCTCTAAGACAAGAAAGTTCTGATGTGAGCCAGTCAAACCCTGGCCTAGAGATTGAAGACAATGACTTAGACACTCTTTATAGCTCCAGTGTAGACTCTGATCAAACCAAACCGACTCATGTGCATCCAATGGATGTTCAAATGGCAGTATTTCATTGCTCTGACGGCTTTCTTAAACAGAACATGATGTCAAAGCTTTCACAATGTCAGTACGCCTTACCTCTGCTTGTCCCCGACCCATTCACTCAGGATATTCACTGTCCTCTGTGGGCCTTCAGACAAATAATTAAAACATGGAAGACTCAATCTCAAACCAAAGATGGTTCAAACATTGTCACCATGAAGAGTACACCCATCTGCACAGCTGAGACATCCATGGTGTCATTTTTCCGCTTGGGTTCATTATCACTGTCTAAATCTCAGCTGATCAACACTTTGATCAACGACCGTCACAGCACTTTCTTCCACAGAAACTGCCCAGGGAGCATCAAGTCCCGCCATTTAATAGATGGAATGGCAGAGATGGCCTGGTACTGCCCTTCTGGAAAACCTAATGATGCCTTCACTGACTGCATTGCCTTCTGTAATCTTCATGGTGATGCTCTGTTGATTGAAAAACAGCGAGAAATATTGACGGAAAAATCTTCAATCAATGTTGTTCTTGTACCAACTCTGGAAAAAGGTGGCGACAGTGCAACAGTTATCTCAGCCCTTTACAAGTCTCCAAAGCCTCTCATTATTCTCATTGCTGATAACGACTGTGGTGCCATTCAGATGAAAGAGGGAAAATATAAAATGGGTCTGAAAGACAGAAGCCAGTCAGAGGTTTCTGAAGAACTGAAAGGAATCATTGGAAAACTTCTGTCTGGACCACACACATCCTTCCAGCTTGAAACCATGGCTGAGGTATCTGGAATCAGAGTGGATGAAAATGATGCTGTCTGTCAAAAAGGGAAAGCTGCTGCAATGAAAACAGTAGGTTTGCTCTGGGGGATGGATGTTTCAAAGATCAAAGATACATTTCTTCCTTGTCAAGGTCAACTCTGGCATGATTGGTGCAAAATAAACAAAGATCTGCATCGCCTCAAAGGACACATTGAAAGGGTGACATATAGAAATCAAAAGGTACAGATGGAAATACGGCTAAAACAATACACTGCTTCTTGTAGTAAACTGATTGAGTTATTCATTGAAAGTCTCTCATCACTTCCATCAACAGAAAGGGAGTATTTCCTTAAATGGACACAGATCTTAATAGATGCCCTCTCCACAGACAATCTCTCTTCAATTCTCCAAAGCTATGATGAAAAGTGGTCTGAGGTTTTGGTATTGAAGAAGAAGCATGATAAATCTGAAGAGCTAAAGACCAAGCAAACTGAGCTTGATCAAATATCAACAAAACTACAGTCAGCCACTTTTGGTTTGGAGCACATCTTCAGAGAAATGGGACAGATCTACGAGGCTCATGCATCTCTGCAGAAACAATTGAATTGGAAGCCGACTGGCTGGTGTAAATACCCTGAGATGGCTGCAGAACTGATGATATCGGGACACCCAATGGAGCTGATGGATGGAGATCCAGGTCATGTGCCTTTAACATGGATCTCTAGTCTTTTAGATGAAATAATCAAGAAACTGGGCGATAAGAGAGTTTTTGTATTGTCAATTTTAGGCGTACAAAGTAGTGGGAAATCAACAATGCTGAATGCCATGTTTGGTTTACAGTTTGCAGTGAGTGCTGGCAGGTGCACCAAGGGTGCCTTCATGCAGCTGGTCAAAGTGTCTGAGGAGATCAGGGAAGACTTTAAGTTTGACTACATTCTGGTGGTAGAAACAGAAGGACTGCGTGCTCTTCACCACGACAATGAACTGGCAACATTTGTTGTTGGTCTGGGAAACATGACATTGATCAACATCATGGGAGAGAATCCAGCTGAGATGCTAGATGTTCTGCAGATTGTCGTTCAGGCTTTCATGAGGATGAAGAAAGTTAAACTTTCTCCCAGTTGTTTGTTTGTTCACCAGAATGTTTCAGATATTGCCGCTGCAGAGAAAAACATGGATGGAAAGAGACGCCTGCAAGAAAAACTGGACCAAATGGCCCAACTTGCTGCCAAAGAGGAAGGTTGTGATGCTGAGTGTTTCAGTGACGTCATTGCATTTGATGTGCAAAAGGATGTGAAATACTTTGCCCAACTGTGGGAGGGAAGTCCACCGATGGCTCCTCCAAATCCAGGTTACAGTGAGAGCATCCAAGAGCTGAAGACCATCATCCTCTCTAAAGCTCAGACATCTGATGGTATTAAACTCTCACAGTTCAAAAGCAAAATTCAGGACCTGTGGAAAGCTTTGATGAACGAAAACTTTGTGTTCAGTTCCAAAAACGCACTTGAAATTGCAGTGTACAGAAAACTTGAAGTCCAGTATGAGAACTGGACCTGGACCCTGAGAAGCACCATGTTGACCATTGAAAACCAGCTGTATACAAGAATTGAAAATGGAGAACTTGACAAGATTGAGCCTAACCACCTTCATGAAGAAATAAGCGAGACCTTTGGAGACATCAAAAAAGACATGACAACTTACTTTGATGATGACAGAGACAAAGAAATGTTGGTTCAGTGGCAAGGCCGATTTGAAAGCAAAATCAAGGAGTTTCACGATGAACAAGTGAGAGGAGTCAAAAGAAAACTGGATGAAGTTATTAAGCAGAAGAAGGCTTGTAGAAAGATAGAGGATAAGAAGACAGAGTTTGAGAACAAGCTGCTACAACAGAGCAAAAATCTTGCTCATGAGTTAAAATACCAAGCAGAAGATGAAGAGAAACTTAAAAAAGAGTTTAACTCTGTTTGGAGTCGCTGGGTTAATGAATTAACTGCCGATATAGATCCCATTGAGGAGATCAACATGGAACAAGACCAAACATCCATCCTACAAGACCTTGGTTTTGAATGGGCTTTCATAAATGAATCCAAAAAGAGCCGCTCATACATTAACATGTCCAATGTTGGAGATTACAGCCCTTATGTATCCCTCACAAAGCGCAGAGATCTCTGTAACACATACCAACAAAATGAGAAGGAATGGTACACAAAGAGCCAAGGAAAAATGGTTCTTTCCCGAAAGAATAAATATCTTTCAGAAGGATTTAAAAACATTTTTGGAAACCGTTTAAATAAAGACGAACAGGAATTGATTGAATCCCTCATTGGTGATGTTGAAAAACAGTCCCTTGATACAATCAAAAGCAAACCTGTTGCTACAAGAGGCTATAGTACAACTTACTTGCAAGAAGTGGCCAAAAATGTTCAAACAAAAGTGACAGAATTTGAGTCACAGAGGAAATATGCTCTGAAGAAGGAGTTTACAGTTGATCTTGTACTGTATGTATTTGACAGAGCAGAAAGTTGGCTTTCACAGACCCACAAAAAATTCAAAATGAACAACGATGCGCTCACTCAATTAGACAGCAAGAAAAATCAATATTACAACATTTTCAGGAGCTTCTACAAAGGAAGCTCATCTGCTGTCGTGCTTGGAGAACTGACCTGTGAAAAACTGAAGAGCTCCGTTGTTGAGCGTGTCTTTAACAAGACTGCCTTCGATATCGCTGGAGAAATGAGGTGCAATGTCCCAGCATTCAATGGGAACAGGTTGAACTTGGAGAAACATGTGTTGAAGTCACTCGCAGAGAAAGAGAACTTTGATGGTTTTATCAACTACATCCAACAGCCAAGGAACCAAGCAGAGAGTTTCATAAAGGAGGAAGTTGAGAAATACATCTTCACAGAACAAAGAGATAAAGTACAGAATATACTCAAGAAAAATGTTGAAGAAATCAACAAACTTATGCGTCAAGCTTTATTCACTGCATCAGAGAAAGTCAAAACTCAGGGAGGAGACAGTGACATGTGGGTGAAGGAATTTTCCAGTTCGCTCAAAGATGAGCTGAGCTTCACCATTTGTTGTCAAAACTTCAGTGACATAAAGGATTTTGCATTTCTTAAAGAAGAGATAGAGAAAGGCCTTGTGTCCATCGTACAGGAGATGAACAGCATGTCATTGAAAAAGATCAAAGAATGCAGACTGCAGCCCGATCAAATCCTCATAGATCAGCTGTGTGACTGCTGCTGGGAAACGTGTCCATTCTGTGCAGCTGTTTGTACCAACACTCGGAAAGATCACAGCCCTAACCAACACAACGTCCCCTTCCATAGACCGTCTGGGATTACAGGAACGCAGATTAAAGGCACAGAGTATCTGGTCATTGATTTCTGCACACAATTAGTTGCAAGTGAACGCTGTTTCCGCCCCAAACCTGATTCAGAGTGCACTATTCCTTATAAACAGTATCAAATTGCAGGGTGGAAGTATGCTACATGGGAGATCACTCCTGATGCTTCTGAAATGATTTACTGGAAATGGTTTGTGTGTCGATTTCAAAGGGAACTGGAAAACCACTACCAATCAAAATTCCAGGGCAGAGGAGAAATTCCCAGAGAGTGGAGAAAATACAATAAACAAGAGGCTATTAACAGTCTTTATGAAATGGTCTAAATAAAGTGACTGGGAAACAACAAGCTTGACTCAAAGTGTCAGGAACTGGAAGTGTCTAACTGTTCAAGACAAAAAAATATATATTTTATTTTATCAATAAATTGACACAGTAGCAATATTAGATTAAGCCTTTCCAAAATTACAGACTTTGCAAATAGTTTTTACTTCATCAAAGATTTTAATTATTAAATTTTTAGAGAGTGGGCTGCAAATGGCCGAAAGAAAATGAGAACACAATGATTGTGTAATTATAAATGTTTTTAGCTTTTTGGGGGGATTTTACAACGTTAAAATTAAAATGTGCATTTCTGTATGTTAAAATATGATGAGGCAATTCGAAAACTAAAATTTAAAGAAAGAATTATATAAACCAAAGGATTAAAAAGGTTCTACGTTTTTAAATATATCAACATATTTTCAATCCTGTATAAAGATGAGAGCATGCTATGATTGTTTACCTTTTTACTTTTACATAAAAATCTTATCATTATATTTCTATGTCAACTCCCCAGAAGAGGTAGAGTATGTATTTCTATGTAAACTCCCCAGAAGAGGTAGAGTATGTATTGTAAAACTCCCCAGAAGAGGTAGAGTGTGTATTTCTATGTAAACTCCCCAGAAGAGGTAGAGTGTGTATTTCTATGTAAACTCCCCAGAAGAGGTAGAGTGTGTATTTCTATGTAAACTCCCCAGAAGAGGTAGAGTGTGTATTTCTATGTAAACTCCCCAGAAGAGGTAGAGTATGTATTTCTATGTAAACTCCCCGGAAGCGGTAGAGTGTTTAAATGTATTTCTGTGAATATATAAAGGATAAAATCTATGACGACACAGGGAACAAATTGGTGTCTAATGGAAGCTAATCGTTCATCTTGAGCGAAAGCTATAGTGCGTAATGCCTTTGGTATGAATCAATGTCAGTTACATTCAAGCTATTGCCAAATTAGTTGATACAAAGTTGATTAAGCCTATCAACTCCACAAAACTCTCTCTGTATTTCTCAGTATGGCAGCGTTCACAAACTGGTGCCCCCTCCCCCCAACCTGACACTGGTGCATGAACTCAGAAAAATCCCAAGAAGAGCCCAAGAAATGTTTCAGTTGTTGATTCTACTGCTAAGAAAAAATGTGGACGTACAGCAGAAGGTTTAAAATCGATGTGCCATCACTGAAGGCTTAACTCAAATCTCTATTGTATTTTTTAATTGAATTATTGAAAAATATTTGATTATAAAAATGAATGTAACGTGTATATGAGACTTGCTGAGTTCTACAAAATGGGAAATAGTTCTGAGGAGTTGACGGTATATATTAAAATATGGAAAGGAATTATTTGGTTTTCGCTAACAGTTTCTTGTCAAACTGAAAATCATTATAAACAAAGATTTTCATGCTCATATTTGTTTTTTACTCTTACATGTTTTGTGAGGCAAATTAGTGTATAAATATCATAGTCATGTGTATTTGTAATATGGTCGTATGTTGTTGGGAAACTAAATATAAGTAAACTCATTATTGTTGTGTGCTAATTATACGTATCAAAAATGCTATATCACGAGCTAAGGGTGTAAGGGCAGGGTGTCATACTGTATTTAATGTAAAGCCCACTGAGGCAACTGAGTCTATTTGTGATATTGGGCTATACCAGGGGTGTCCAAACTTTTTTCACTGAGGGCCACATACAGAAAAAGGGCCGGCCACTTTGCAAAAATAACACATTTATCAGGACATGTAGCTGCTCTGATGTTTAGTTTCATAGTGTCTTCGTAAATTGTAATCCTTCTTCACGGCAACACTTTCCTTGCACATTAAACAGACACATTCCCCCTCTTGTTTATATGCCAATGATACACCCAGTGTTTTCTGCCTTTGCGTCCAATGTCCAGCAGGGTGAAAATAGTATCCAGCCGAGGTCCCGACCCTACTAGGAGGGTCCGGGGGTATGCCCCTCCGGGAGATTTTTTAAAGTTTTTAAAGTGAAATGCATGAATCTGGTGCACTTTGAGAGGGAAATTAAGAGGCTAAATCTGAAGAATTTTGTATGAAAAAAATGGAGACACTGTGTCAGATGAATTAGAAGCCATTGGAGAAGGACACATAGATTTTCCATAATAATATTAATTTAAAATAAAATATTATGCAGGGTCCTCTGGGATGGGCTTGTTGCTCTTTTTTCTTTTATGGGACATATTTCTCTGTAATATAATGAGTGCATTTAAATTATTTTAAAATTAAAAGCGCCATATTACATTATATTTTTAAAATGTGCCACGGGCCAATCAATCAGTGTTTGACACCCCTGCACTAGTGGGTTAACTAAGAAATGCAAAAAAAAAAAAAATGTTTTTTCTTTTTCAAAGGGCCATATTACATTATATTTTTAAAATCGGCCGCGGGCCAATAAAAAGCGGGCCGCAGTTGGCCCGCGGCCCGTAGTTTGGACACCCCTGGGCTATACAAATAAAAACTGATTTGATTTGATTTGATTTGATTTGATTTGATTTGATTTGATTTGATTATATCTGCAGTCCTCTCTGTAATGCTGATGATGGCTCCTGCTTGCAACAAATAAAGATCTACTGAGAATCTGAACATTGTTTCATCTGGTATTTAATAACCAACTCTCATCTGCACTAGACAAACTGATATTTCAGTTTCTACGACCTTTCTTCCTCAAAGTTTTTTGAAAGATGCTTTAACTTTCTCAAGTTTTCAACACTTATACATTATCTTCTTTATTCCCATATTGGAATTTTTGTCCTTAATTAGACTCCTGTCATTGCTATATTATGTTGATGTCTATAATTATCAGTCTTTTCCTTTACTTTAATAAAAAGTCCCTTCAAGTGGTCACTGAAATTTCAACCTCTCAAGGTAATAGTAAGAATTAAAAGAATAGCAGATTTTTCATAAACAGATTTTTTTCATTTAAGATCATGAGCACACACAAACTAAAAGCATAAACAGGTTGTTTTATGATAAGAAAGTAAAGATGTCCTGTAGCAGCAGAAAGAGATTCTAGATTTAAAGGAGGATTATTTCAGTTGAATGGGGCATTATATTGATATGACCTGCGACCGGCTTTAGTGAAACTTGGCTGGACAAAGGAAAAGGGATGTAGCTCTCTCTCTCTCTCTCTCTCTCTCTCTCTCTCTCTCTCTCTCTCTCTCTCTCTCTCTCTATCGGAGTAAAGAAGAGTAAACTCATTCAGCTATGGCCGCGGCTCTAGCACCGCCCGCCGGTCCGGTTGTGGATTTAGTTCGTGTGTGTTTCTCAAAGCGGCCGTTTGGAGAGAAGAACATTTCAAGAGGAAAACTCAACCCGGAGCTGGATGGTCTGACCGTGACCAACGAAGGTTATTCTGATGGTCTGACCGTGACCAACGAAGGTTATTCTGATGGTCTGACCGTGACCAACGAAGGTTATTCTGATGGTCTGACCGTGACCAACGAAGGTTATTCTGATGGTCTGACCGTGACCAACGAAGGTTATTCTGATGGTCTGACCGTGACCAACGAAGGTTATTCTGATGGTCTGACCGTGACCAACAAAGGTTATTCTGAGCACGTCACCCAGGTTAGCTTCCACCGTTAGGATAGCAAACAAGCTAGCACCGAGAGGATCAAGCTATTTTGATGGCCGAGAGACGACAAAGGTGAGGCTTAATTTGTGCCAGAATTAGGTTCTCTTTTAATTTTTTTCTTTGTGTGTATCCGTGAAATGCAGTATGTTTGGGTATGAGTAAGACTATTGTAAGCACCGAAATCAAGCTGGTGTTTTTTTTTCTCAGTTTGATGGTGAAGGAGTCTACAGTAGGCTACCTGTGACTTTATTAGCGTGGTTCTGGTGCCGTGGGATATAGACAGACCTTATTTAGCTTGCTAGTTAGATTGTGGTTTTAAGTAGAAAATTGGGCCTTTAGTCCCTAATTTATTTCACTGTAGAAACCTGGATGAAGGGAGGAGATAGAACAGGAGAGAGAGCAGGCCAAACAAACTGTAGGCTATACAGATGTTTATTTAAAACATTTACGTCTATATAAATATTTCTGTGTAGTCCGGTTTGTTTAAATATACTATATATTTTTTGACCTTCTTGATTTCTACTTGTATGAAAGTAAACATGTTATGGAAGCTAAATAGACCAAAATCTCAACATTGACCAGTGCTTGACATGTTTTAAATGTTTGCCTGCAGTGTGGAACAGCGTTTAATCAGAAGGATCGGAGGATGTATGTCATTTACAAGTGATGGGTGAGTGTTACTTTCTACTGTTTAGAAGAGTTATTGTTATGGTTGTATCTGACTGATATTTGGTGCAGTCTGAGCAGTTACAGTGTTTGTTTATGCCACTTAAAAAGCATATTAACTTATTGAGGTTAGGCTATTAAGTGAACTTGGTGCTCTCAGCTACACCTAGGCTGTTTTTAAAATAGTACAATTACAAATACCACACAGTAAAAGTTTTAGACTAAACACGCAGTGACTCATATTACCCACTAGATGTCACAATTGTTATTCTTGTTATCAGAGAACCACAGTCTGTGCAGCTGCAGATTTACAAGAAGTCACGTGACTTAGAGAAACTGAGCTGCAGGTGTTTTCCCCTTGAAGAACTAAATGCATTTCTCAAAAGGTCAAAGACAGTAACAGTGTGGCACTTTTGTAAACTAACTGATACTATCGTAGTTTACCACCACAGGTATGACTGTGTGACTGAATGGAACCTGTAAAGAGCTTTGAGTGCCTACAAAAGCGCTATATAAATCCAATCCATTATCATTATTATAAATTCATCACTGTTTAAAGTCCTTAAAAAGAGATTTTGCCCCTCCCCTTGCTGTCCCCTGTGAATTCAACAACACTGACAAACTCTGAATCATATTGAATAAATAATTCAAACACATTAAAAGGACTCATACCACATGCAGTGACTTATATTATCCACTAGATGTCACTATTGATATTTCTATACATCAGTAAACCACAGTCTGTCCTAGGGGTGGGAAAAAAAATCGATTTTCCGATTAATATCGATTCTCTCTCGAACGATTCTGAATCGATTCAGAAAAGTTCATAATCGATTTTTTTTTTTTTTTTTTTTTTTTAGGGCTTTTAGTATGAGTAGGACGTTAGTAGGGCTTTTAGTATGAGTAGGACGTTAGTAGGGCTTTTAGTATGAGTAGGACGTTAGTAGGGCTTTTAGTATGAGTAGGACGTTAGTAGGGCTTTTAGTATGAGTCGGACGTTAGTAGGGCTTTTAGTATGAGCCGGACGTTAGTAGGGCTTTTAGTATGAGTAGGACGTTAGTAGGGCTTTTAGTATGAGTAGGACGTTAGTAGGGCTTTAGTATGAGTAGGACGTTAGTAGGGCTTTTAGTATGAGTAGGACGTTAGTAGGGCTTTAGTATGAGTAGGACGTTAGTAGGGCTTTTAGTATGAGTCAGACATTGGTAGGGCTTTTTGAACACAGCCACTCACTGAGGAGTTTGACAACACATCAATTTATTACTGATTAGTTTATTTACAGCAACATGTTCTCAAACACATTGTAATTAAAATACAAACAGTCCTGTAATAAAACTTCTATGATAATAGTTATAATGGCTGTGTTTACTATTAGGCAGTAGGGAAATGTCTTGGAGCTAAACACTCTAGGCGGAGTCAGGAGGCAACTCAGAAAACTCCCTGCTGGCCAGTAACTTTCCGCTCTGTTACACTCTTATAGGGACTTCTGCCTTTGAAAGACTAGTACCTGTCAGTGATAAGAACTGGTCTGGAAAAATGTTGCTCTGCCAGTTTAAATGTGAAAGTAAACTCAATGTTGATACGCCTCACCAACTCTTTTGTAATCTCTCTGTAATCTGACCTGGTACTTTTCCACTTTCACTGAAAACCCAAAGAGTTGGTGAGGCGTGTCAACATCAAGTTTACTTTCACATTTAAACTGGCAGAGCAACATTTTTGCCTCCTGGCCAGACCAGTTCTTATCATTGATAGATACTAGATTTTTTTTTGAAAGCAGAGTCAACATTTTCATAAATACATTAATAGATAAACAACCATCTATCTGGGTTTTAACTAGAACACATTATACTACTATTCTACTACACCAGATTGATGCATTTAACTGAATGTAGTGCAACATTTTCTCCAGTGGGGGGCATGCACCTGGACCCCCCTATATTACTTTTTTGCCCTGGGCTAAGCCCCCAAAGATTCAAGATCGCCTCTACACACACACACACACACACACACACACACACACACACACACACACACACACACACACACCCAGTATTCAGGTCTTTAAAACGACACACACACACAGAATCACAGGCAGATAATGTTCTTATACTTTAAAACTGATCATCAGACATTTGGAAAATACAAAATAATGATATAGGCTTAAAATAAGTTAAGTTACTTTATTAGTCAATGGTTACATTGAAATTTCTCTTTTCGCATATCCCCTCTTTTAGCACACTCCAGAGGGGGACCTCATGGTTACTGGGAGGAACCAGAGACCTCATGGTTACTGGGAGGAACCAGAGACCTCATGGTTACTGGGAGGAGGAACCAGAGACCTTATGGTTACTGGGAGATGGAACCAGAGACCTCATGGTTACTGGGAGGAGGAACCAGAGACCTCATGGTTACTGTCCAACCTCACTCAACTGGCTGCATTCTTTAAGATGGAGTTGGCACTAAGCACTTCGAAAATAAGTCGACATTTTGAGAATAAAGACGAAATTCAATATCGAGGAAAAACAAAAAAAAGTGAGAGGAGGAATTTTTTTCTTTCTTTTTTTTATTATAATGGATCGGATTTATATAGCGCTTTTAATCAAACTCAAAGCGCTTTACAGGGTTCCAGGTTCCATTCATTCACACACAGTCATACCGGTGGTGGTAAACTACGATAGTAGCCACAGCTGCCCTGGGGCAGACTGACGGAAGCGTGACTGCCATTCAGCGCCGGCCCCTCAGACCACCACCTCAAACATACAGCAGTCATACACATTCACACGAGGCAAGGTGGGTGAAGTGTCTTGCCCAAGGACACAACAACCATGACACAGGTGGCAGAGCAGGGATCGAACCGCCAACCCTTCGATCATTGGCCGACCCGCTCTACCACCTGAGACACAGTCACCCCGAAGCAGGAAGTTTTTTATTTTTGTTTAAGGAGGAAGTATTTTATTTATTTATTTCAGGGGTAAGTTGGAGGAGGAGAAGGAGGAGGATTTAGAGGAGAACATATTTATTGTTACGTGTAATGCAACAGTTGATTTAAACTCAGTGGGAGGGGTTTGTGATAGACAAGCTGCATCATGTTATAAAGCTCTGACTGTAAGTGACGGATTCCCAGAAAGGCGGCAACATCTACAGAGACCAGGCACTAAGAAAACAAACAAAAAAAGGTAAGTTTCTATTTATTTACTCCATTCTCCTTTTTCAAATCTGGTTTGACATTCAGGTATATCTGTGTGAAAAAGGTTGTATTATGTTTGCTTGCTTACTATTCAGTCCACACATATGTTTATTATGGTCCTGTAAACTTAATACAATTGTTTTACTTATTCCCTTCTTCACTCTCACTCTCATGCACTGCAGTGTAAATTAAAACTGACATCTTAAACTTAATCAAGGCACTTTAAAGCAGCTAACAGCAAAAACACCTGTTGCATGGGCTGCACAACCATCGCACCAACACCAATGTGTTTCATCTTGTAGCCTACCGATCACATACTGAGAGACGTCATCAATCATTTTAACTAACAGGCCACCAGGGGGAGGCATAGCCTGTACCACTTTTATAGCTTGTTCCAAAACAGGCAGTGTTGCTGACAGACGGCCACTCACTGCTGAGGCATTTATTATAAACCTGCGCACATTACACAGATCTTTTTTTCATGACGGTAATGAAAGGAATAACGTTACTATTTTTAGATACCCCAGTATACGGTAATACCGTAATAGCCTAACTCCCAAACCTAATCAGTATTTCTATTTTCACTTTGACATTGGCTGACAGACCTTAATGTACAAAAGAAACTGATTGGACGTTCCGTCAGGAATGTTTAGGCTTGACAGACCTGTTTATCTGTGTGACTAAATGGTTTTGTGTTTAAAATGCACCTAACCATTCAAAGGGCCAGTTTTGCTTATGCTGAATGGGACCACAGAACCAAAGAAAGTGGATTTTTATTTATTTTTTAATTTTTTAATGAATAATTTTAGCTGTGGTGAAATCTTCAGATCTTTCCCAAAAATAGTCTATTTGTTACATATATACTTGTACAATCAAATTTGTATTGTATTCTTCCTAATGTCTTTCTCCTGTGACAGTAAATTGAAGAAAATATGGAGGAGGAGGAGGACCATGACAACATGAGAGATGCAGACAAGTCTAAAGTCATGTCTGCAATCCCGTCTCTGACTAATGAGAAAGGTAAAAAAAAGCAATGCTATCCCCAAATAAGAAAATTTACGCCTCAGTAAAGAAAATGTTCATTTTCTTTTATATTTTAAACAGTTCAATCTGATTTTTCTCATGTTTCTCTGCAGTAAATGCGTCTGAGGAGGGTTCACATGAAACCAAAGAGGTAAGATCTTTCAACTCTATTAGCCATCACCATACAGATATGTCTATGCTAAGTTAATAAAGTACATCAGGTCACATTTCACCTCTCATATCTGGACCTTTCACAGAAGATTTAATCTGTTTTCATTTTTAGTTTAGACTTCAACTGACTAGCGCACTAGCGAGTGAGCGATCATTGGAAACTGTGTGTGTGTGTGTGTGTGTGTGTGTGTGTGTGTGTGTAGGATGCTGAAGCCATCTACCAGTGGCTGAGTGAGTTCCAGTTGGAGCAGTACACAGGGAACTTCATCAGCGCCGGATATGATGTTCCAACCATCAGCAGGATGACTCCAGAGGTACACACAATCAATTCAGTTAAAAAAACCTTATTGTCTTTCAAATAAAAGGAGCCAGTTGAGGTGGTTGGGGCATATAGGGAGGCCTCGGGGAAGACCCAGGACTAGGTGGAGAGATTATATTTCCATACTGGCCTGGGAACTCCTCGGGATCCCCCAGCTGGTTACTGTGGAAAGAGACGTTTGGGGTTCCCTGCTGGAGCTGCTGGCCCTGTGATCCGACTCCAGATAAGCGGTTTGAAGATGAAGATGATGATGATAGTGACATAACATTTTCAAATAAACAGTAAAAGTGTAGCTCCCAAGTAGTATCACGCGAGGCAGAGGTCTTTGTTAAAAACAGGGTTTTATTTCAGGTCGAACCAACCCGTGAGAACTGGGTTTAAAAGAGAAAAAATAAATCAAATGAATAAATACAATTCACAATTTAACATTGTGCATGCAAATCACGCAACACCATGTCATGGAAGGAAACAAAGTCATACAATACGTCCGGTCAAATTCTTATACAAATAAACAAAAGGTAAACAAACCTCGTCCACTGCTAGACTACTTAGGGAGGGAGTCTTCTTTCTTGTCTCTTTAAGGTTTTTTCTTCTTCCTTGTGCTTTTAGCTTTATTTTAACTTGTAGCTTATAAAAACCATGGACATATAAAGAAATGGACACCGTATTGAAACATGGCGCCCATTCATTCCTATGAAAGCTTCTCATTGGCGCAGAGAAGCAACAAGGAAGCTGCCATATTGCTTTCATGAGAGCCCTGGCACAATGCTCCTCCTCCCTCGAAAACAAACTGAAAGCCGTTAAAAGCCGTTGGGCTAATAAAACGCTTGATGTGGCGTTTTGAAATGAAAAAACTTCAGTTTTAATAGTATATGGTCTAAAGATAAGTTTGAGCCTATGATTGATATCCAGAAAAATTTTGCGGCGACACAATCTTGTTCGCCGCTTGTATTGGTGTGGACGGGAAAATCTGCCTAAAGGGCTTCCATGAAAATGAGCTCCCATTCACAGCATGCAGTACTAATGGGTTGGCCACTAGTCCATGCTGGCTGCTCGGAAAAGGCAGCATCCTGGGGGCCTGGGAAAAACGGGGGCCTATCCGAAAAGTATTTTTTGCATAGGAAATTTCCTTTCCTATCGAGATGAACCGGAAGTACTCGGCGGATAGGTGATCCGAATTCTCAAAATGCTTAGGAAAGGCATAGGAAAGGAGCCTCGATTCATCCTTTAACCCTCCTTTAGCATAGGTTACTCCGGACCAACCTATGTGAAAGGAAAGGAGACAGTGGTATCCCATAATCCTTTACGGCGGCAAGATTAAAGCAACAGGCCACCGCCGGAGTTTACCGACTCTACACAAACACGAACGAGAGGTAAAACAGAAGAGAGGAGAAGAGAAGAGAGGAAGATTTAACTCGGCTAAAACAAAATACCCCCCCCCCCCCACACACACAGGCTAAAGATAATAAAGAACTCATAAAAGACCAACATCATAGCCTAATAGTTATTTTCGTAGCACATAATTTACACCATAAGAAAAGAAAATACCAACTTCACATTTAACGAAGTTACTGGGGGCAGTTCATTTCAACATCAACATAAGTGTAGCCTCTTTTTATTCCACATGTGAATTGGGATATATGGGAGTGATTCTCACTCTGTTGGCGACAACCTGATTAAAATCAATATGAAAAGAACGCATGGATCAAACGAGCGCTTGTTGTAGTCAATTTTCGGAGAATAGTGTAGTTTCACGTCAGCAATACTCGCCGTCGCGCAATGACGTCGGTTAGGAAAAGTGGAGTCGAATTCATTTGAAACAGCGCTGTCCTTTCCTATGTTCGATAGGAAGCACCTTTCATCTCTCCTTAACCCCGATGACGTTTAGGGGTTAAGGTATAGGAAAGGAGGCTTATAGGCTGTGTCTTGATTCAGGGGTTGCACCCTACGTAGGACGCAGTCTCGCGGTCTATGAAGGCTATAGCCTATGAAGGCCGATTTTAAGGCCGGTTTTAAGGCCAACGAGCCTTGTTAAACGAGACGGTCTCCGCAGGTCTCCGTATACGAGCATTTCCGGTTCACGTAACAAGCCGTTACCTTGCGTGACGACTCGCCGCTCCTGTGCTGCCTAGCAACCCTGATTGCTGCCAACGGAGACAGCCCTGTCAACGGAGAAAAAAAGAAAAAGAAGTTGCCTACCAGACGAAAATTAAAAAAAGTACAAGAAAAAAAGAAAGGAAGATAAAAGTTAAGAAGATGGTGCAACACGTTGCTGTTTTGTTATTTTTTATTTTATTTTATGCCATCTCTGAAAAAACCGCAATGAATCTTGGGATATGTTGGGCCACGAAGGATCCATCTGATGCAGCCTTCAAAACCGTGAAATGAAGGCTGCATTTCTCGGCCGCATATGAGGAGCCTTGCAAAGAGCCTTGCAAACGGGACAGCCTTTGCGCGCCGCTATGACGCAATCGGTCTTCAAATGCAGCCTACATAGGGTGCAACCCCTGAATCAAGACACAGCCATAGGTTAGGAGATTGGACTTTTCGGATAGGCCCCGGGTGCTGCTTCTTTCATGTTGTTTGGCAATGTACGTCACCTAAAGTGCAGTATCGGAAACATATGCCAGCGGCAATTAGTTCCGCCCCAATAACATTGTAACAGGTAGGAACAAAAAATCGGAGTTTTACTAATTAAAACAAACTGCCAATGTGCGGCAGTTACAAAAAGCAATTCAGTTAAAAAAACCTTATTGTCTTTCACATAGTGACATGACATTTTCAATTAAACAGTAAAAGCATGTTTGTAAAGCAAAGCTGCATTCAAACTAGTGTCTGTTTGGCTTTGTTTAAAGTGCATATTACAGTGGGAATAAAAGAGTTCTTGTAAAGACAGTCACTGCTTTATTTAAGTACAGTTTTTATCAGTAGTTTGTTATTTAAAAGGAAAGCCTCATCTCATTCTTCTCGTGTGTGTGTGTGTGTGTGTGTGTGTGTGTGTGTGTGTGTGTGTGTGTGTGTAGGATCTAACAGCCATAGGAGTCAACAAACACGGCCACCGTAAGAAAATCTCTCTTGAGATCGCCAACCTGAGCATTCCAGAGTGGCTGCCTGAGTACATACCAGTAAGTTACTAAACTTAAATATACTAGTGCAGTGCCCAAGCAGGTATTAGCTCATGCATGCTTAAATGTAACCTATCTATGAAAGTGGGACACAGAAACAGATGTAGCCTACACATCAGTGCCACACAGTTATTGAAATGGCTGTCGCATCGCTCGACAATGTCACTTTTGGTCTATCTTTAATATTTCTTTGCGCCATATAATCCTCTGTTCTTTATGGGCAAATCAGGTGATTTTTTTTTCTATTGGTTATTGCAGCTTGAAGGCAGCAGCATTTATTTTCGCAACCAATATGAGGTCTTACATAGTCTTTAGCTCATTAAGGTGTTAGTTTCTAACGGTTTTAACGCTAACTGAAATTAGCATCACTGTTCACGTAAGTGTTTAACTATACATTAACTTTATAACAGTGCAAATAGTGTAACCTGCGATCTTTAACACTGAAGCGGACAGGTTTGAGGAGTTGGTGATGTCTGTGGAAAGGTTTTAGAAAATGTTATTTGGAAAGTTGGGTACATTGAATGAGAAAGTAACAACAGGCTGTGTGTGCTGTGTGTGTCCCGCTCTTCAATGCAAGTTTTGGTCGCAGCAGCCAATCAAATCAGAGGGTGGCGGGGTTTAGTCTGAGATTACTTCATGCTCCGTGCTCACTGTGGCCTGATAAATATGATGTACTTCTACATACAGTGGAGGAAATCCGTATTTGATCCCTCACTGATTTTGTAAGTTTGCCCACTTACAATAAAATTAATGGTCTATAATTTTAATGCTAGGTTTATTTTAACAGTGATAAACAGAATATCAAAAAGAAAATCCAGAAAATCACATAAAAAAAAGATAGAAATTATTTAGCATTTCATTGAGTGAAATAAGTATTTGATCCCCTATCAAAACATTGCTTAGTACTTGGTGGAGAAACCCTTGTTGGCAAGTACAGAGGTCAGACGTGTCTTGTAGTTGATGACCAGGTTTGCACACATCTCAGGAGGACATTTGGACCACTCCTCTATGCAGATCCTCTCCTAATCTTTAAGGTTTCGAGGCTGTCGCTTGAGCTTCAGTTCCCTCCACAGATCTATTGGATTAAAGTCCGGAGACTGGCTAGGCCACTCCATGACCTTAATGTGCTTCTTCTTGAGCCACTCCCTTGTTGCCTTTGCTGTATTTTTAGGGTCATTGACGTGCTGGAAGACCCATCCACGACCCATTTTTACGGACCTGGCTGAGAGAAAGAGGTTGTCACCCAGTATTTCATGGTACATGGCCCCATCCATAGTTCCCTCGATGCAGTGAAGTCCCCTTAGAAGAGAAACACCCCCAAAGCATAATGCTTCAACCTCCGTGCTTGACTGTGGGGATGGTGTTCATGGGGTCATAGTCAGAACTCCTCTTCCTCCAAGCATGGCGAGTCACTATGATACCAAAGAACTCGATTTTGTTTTAATCTGACCACATCACCTTCTCCTAAGCATTCTCTGAGTTGTTCAGGTGTTGTTGGCAAACTTCAGACGGTTCTGTACATGTGCCTTCTTGAGCAGGGGGACCTTACGGGCACTACAGGATTTCAAGCCATTACGGCATAGTGTGTTACCAATGGTTTTCTTGGTGACTTTGGTCCCAGCTGCCTTGGGATCATAAACAAGCTCCTCCCGTGTAGATCTGGGCTGATCCCTCACCTTTCTCATGATCATTGATACCCCACAAGGTGAGATCTTGCATGGAGCCCCAGATCGAGGGAGATTGATGGTCATTTTGGGTTTCTTTCATTTTCGAATAATCGCAACAGTTGTCTCCTTCTCACCCAGCTTCTCGCCAATAGTCTTATAGTCTATTCCGGCCTTGTGCAGGTCTACAATCTTGTCCCTGATGTCCTTAGACAGCTCTTTGTGTTGCCCATGATGGAGATGTTGGAGTTTGATTTATTGCCTCTGTGGACAGGTGTCTTTTATACAGGTAACAAGTTGAGACAGGTGTATTTTATAGAGGAAACTAGTTGAGATTAGGAATACTTTTTTAAAGCACGGGGACTAATCTGTGGGAGCCAGAATTCTTTATGTTTGGTAGGGGATCAAATACCTTTTTCACTCAATGAAATGCAAAATAATTTATATATATTTTTTAATGTGATTTTCTGGATTTTCTTTTTGATATTCTGTCTAACACTGTTAAAATAAACCCAGCTTTAAAATTATAGACCGCTCATTTTTTTGTAAGTGAGCAAACTTACAAAATCGGTGAGGAATCAAATACTTATTTCCTCCACTGTATTTGGTTCAAAAAACTTCAAAATGAAGGATGCACACCTTCGTGTAGTGCGCAAGCCACATCCGGAAGCTCAGAACAGTCAGGGAGATTTGCCAGTCACAGACACACAGACAGACAGTTAGACACACGTAGACAGACGTTTCTTGCTTTATAGATAGATATATACTAAATATTCAGATATTTCACACTGCACCTTTTTAAGGATTATATACAGGTAAGAATCCACTGTTTACTGATGAATATAACAGTTTCTCAGTCATCCAAAGGTATTAAGAGATCTAAAATCTCATAATCTGAAATGTTGGTCTTAAAGGTGCAGTGCGTAGAATGTATTGGCATTTTTGGCAAAAGACATTGAAGAAATGGAATATAATATTCATAAGTATGTTTTAATTTGTGTATGATCACTGGTTTTTTATGACCCTAATGTTTCTACAGTAGCACAGAACGGACACACTTAACAGCCTTACACGTTTTTATATAACTCATCTTTAACCTTCAAATATCTATCTTTTCCCAGCTAAAATCAGGCTTTTCTGCAGGTTTCAACAAATGAAACTTTAGACTTTTATTTACACTTTTTAAAGACCATTTTGAAGACCTATTTCACGTCCATGATACTGACAATAAATATGTGTAAGGATATGAAGGATATCAAAATTAATTTGTTGTTAAAATCACTTAAAGCAGCAGGTATCAAATCACTTAAGGCTAACCTCATGTAGATGCACGGACGGTGTTGTTGTAATCACTGTAATTCCTTATGGAGGCTACTTAAGTTAGGCACTATAGCTTTAGGTTACTTTATTAGTCAATTTCTAAACTGAATTATTTTCAAATACTTTGGAGGGTGTCAGAGCGCAGGGTCTTCATTAATTTTGTCTTGCCCTCAGGTTGACCTGGGCAAGTGGCTGAGTGCCATCGGTCTCTCTCTCTACCAGAAGAAACTCTCAGAGAACGGATACGACTCCATCTGCATTGTGATGGACTTAACATGGGAAGACCTGCAGGAGATAGGCATCACCAAACTGGGTAGGACACTGTTATTTAATTTATTTTGTTTGTATAGTGCTTAAAAAATACACTATATAAAAAAAAAGGTTTTTATCAATTCATAATTTGCAAAATCGATGATAAAAATAAAACAATTTAAAAAGATTTGTTTTTTACTTATAAATATTAGTAACATTAAAACTAATATCTTCAAATAAATATGCAAATGTGGCAATATCTAACTAATTATGTGTTAATTTGCATCGCTTAAAAAAAATAGTTGGAAAAAATTAAGATCTTATATCAAATCAGTTTTATTTGTATAGCCCAATATCACAAATAGACATTTGCCTCAGTATATAGTTTTTATATATAGTTTTAAAAACATATTATTCTCCAAAGTTTTTACAGAATAGATTTATGGATAGGGGAGAACGGGGTAATGTGAGACACTTTTTACATTTGCTCCCCTCTAAAGGTGCGGCCACACTACATGCGTAACGCAGCGAAAATGTTGCTTGATCATTTTATGTCAAAAATGGTTCTACGTGCGTATAGCGCCTATAGTCTCCCTCTCGATAATTTATTTCCCCTAATCAACCATGGCTGTGATCAGACCCGACACAACTGCGTGCATGTACGCACAAAAACAACAACAACACGGCCAACAACTGTGCCAAAAGACAAATAAACAGCAACTGAACAGCACAAATAGCCTAGCATTAAAATAGCATTGCATATTCACGCCGCTCGGAAATTCATACAAACAGCAAGGCAGCTATATAACAAACACAGTTACAGCAGCATTGTGTGCACGGCGCCACAAAATAAAGGCAAGTAGCCAACATTACCCTACCTGGCTGTGACAGGGAACCGTGGCTGGCGTAGATATAAACACCGGTGCTTCGCTGTACTTGTCGTGAAAGTTCCCCGGACATAGCCGTCATGTTTGGGTTCATAATATGAGGCGCTAGCCGCCCGCACACAACAGGGTGAGTTAACTAATACTATCCGGCGCTAACTTGGTTCATCGGCTAAAGCACAGCCGCACATATTCACTGAATTAACCAGGAAGTCCATTCTCCTGGTTTACTTTCCCCACGCCTTCTATTCCCGAGCGGCTGTCATACAGCACCGGCCGCCCGCAATACATTTTCCTCCTCGGTGTCTCTCATCAGCCTCTGTGTACAGTACACTGTTCTCCGAGCGTGCCAATGTACGTGACGTCCGGTCAAGCTCAACGCTGATTGGCCAACGCGGCTAAGCGTCACGCGTAGGAGCATAAAAAGATAATTTTTTTTAACGTAGGTGCGTTAGGTGCGTATATACGATGCCAATACGTGGCTAACGTGCCTAAAGTGTTGCTTTAGTGCGTGTAACGCATCTACGCGCCATCTACGCGCGTAAACCAATGGTTCCCTATGGAAAAATTGCCGATTGTATACGCGTGTAGTGTGGCCGCACCTTAAGCGAGCTAAAATGATTTATCACTCAAATTTACACATTTCCAATTAATTCAGCAGGTTTCCTAGAAATGGATATTAGCAGAATTTATTCAAGACAAAGGGCAGTGAAAATATGATTGTTTTAAAAAAAACTTGTCTTGTGTCTCACTGTACCCCAGCTGTGGGGTAAACTGAGACAGACCAGAGAAATCAAGGGGGTAAACTGATCCACTCATTTTTTCTCTCTGAAACTACCATAACAACACA
This sequence comes from Ammodytes marinus, assembly GCF_949987685.1. Lineage (NCBI taxonomy): Eukaryota > Metazoa > Chordata > Actinopteri > Uranoscopiformes > Ammodytidae > Ammodytes > Ammodytes marinus. The sequence continues at coordinate 989,331 of NC_137220.1, forward strand.
AATTGTAACAGTTAGAATCCTGACAGCTAGCTTGAAAACCAAATATTCCAAAACTAATGTCGGACTAGTAACAAAATCATAGGGTTTGGTCAATTAAGCAAAACATTTTTCTAAACACTTACAGTAACTCTGAATGTAAGCAAAAAGTGCAAGTAGAGGAGAGAGCAAGTTGCAAAGCGTCTGCACAGTAGGAAAGCAGGAAGCAAGGTCAATTGTGTATCCTTTTTGCTGGATAACAGCCTGCAGTCGTTTGTTGTAGTTTTCAACAAGTCTCACACACGTCTCCCAGCCCATTCTTCTTTGGTGAATCTCTCAAGCTCCTCCAGATTTGATGGTTTTCCGGCATGGACTTGGTCTTCAGCCCACCCCACAGATTTTCAATGGGATTCAAGTCAGGGCTTTGTGCAGGCCATTCAATAACGTTCACTTTGGTCTTCTGGAGGTAGTTCTTCACCAGGAGCGACGTATGTTTTGGGTCGTTGTCGTGTGAGAAGACACAGCGACAACCCAGACCCAGTTTTGCTGCTGAGTGCTTGAGGTTTTCTTTCAAAATCTTCACATCCTTCTTTCTTCATGATTCCTTCAACCTTGATGAGATTCCCAGTTCCAGAGGCACTAAAGCATCCCCGCAGCATAGGGGAGACGTTTCTCCATAAGGGGGCGCCAAAAACACAAAAAGTATAAATCTCCTTGTCCACTTAAGCCTATTTCTCTGCTATTTTTATGCTTTTTGGTCTATAACTCCAAACCGAACATACCACATTCAAAAATGTTTTATCCCCAGATTCTGTGAAGTGAGCCACCAGCGCTTTTTTGTTAGAATTTTTATTATATTTTTTATTTATTTTTCTCCAATCTAAAACTGATTCCACTGACCAAACCGTAAGCCTGCGCGACAAACCATCTTTAGCAACAACACAATTTAGACATGCTGGCTACTAGGTGGTGCTTCAAGCAAGGAAAATGTGTTTGTGACTATAAACTCCCACACCAAACATCCCACAGTCAAAAACCTTATATCCACAGATTCACTGGAGTCAGCTGCATCTGTTGGCAAAGGCCCATTTGCGTAGATCAAAATGTTTTGCAAAATCGAAAACACTGCTAAACTAACTTTTCATTTCAAACCCCACAGTTTGACACAAATGCATTGCACAGAACATCTACTGATGCACATGAATAAAAATTATTCAAAATAATTTTACTACGACCATCTATGACAAAACGGTAGCGCTTTGAATATTTGCGTTTTAGCTACGATTTACGTAAATGCTCATAAATTCATAAAGTGCACTTTATTATCCCTACAGTACACTTAGTTATAGGCGCAGTGCTCTCATTTCTACAGTGCATTGTCAAAACTGCCGTCGTGCACCTACCGGAAATTGCTTTACATTTTGACGGTTCTTCTTCGGTGGTATATTTTCGGATACAGCCTAAAAGTACGGTGGCGCTGAGCATTCACCAAATAAAAAGAAACTTTTTTTTAGTTAGCACACTCAGGATCTCGTAATTACGATCTCGTAGCCTAATAACGAGATAAGGATCTCGTTATTACGAGATAAGGATCGCCCTTCTCGTTCATCAATAACGATGGCTTGCTGGCCGCAGGACGGCAACGACTCTGTCCGACCTTATCGTCTTTTATTCCTGCCCTAAAATCACACTTTACTCTATTTTTACACACAATCCATGACCAGGATATCAAGTAATGGCTTGAGGGGTGGTATACAGAAGCCAAATCCAATAAATAAACTTATTCCCTAGGCCAAACTGTTGTAGAACTTCAAAAAGATAATGCCAATTTACCCGATCAAATGCTTTCTCAGCATCGAGCGAAATAACAACTTCGGGCGTTGAGAAGGAATGACCAGAGAAAATTACATTTAAAAGTGTTTGGACATTGAAAAACAGCTGGCGCCCTTTGATGAAGCCATTGGTAAAATGGTAATGGTAAAAATGGTAAATGGACTTATATAGCGCTTTATCTCCGTTATTCACAGACCCAAAGCGCTTTACATTGTTTTGTACACATTCACCCAGTCACACACACATTCATACACCGATAGCAGCAGCTACCACGCAGGGTAGGCTTAGCACTAGGGTGCTAAGTTAACTAAGCTAACTATCGAGAGCAATTCGGGGTTCAGTGTCTTGCCCAGGGACACTTCGACATGTGGCGGGGAGACGGGGGATCGAACCTCCGACCCTGCACACCAGAGGCGAACTCCCTACCACTTCGCCACTGCCGCCCCATTCTGTTCTTCTGATATGATGACAGGAAGAATTTCAAGACGAGTTGCTATGGTTTTAGCTAAAATCTTAACGTCAACATTAAGAAGTGACAGAGGCCTGTACGAGGTACAAGAAGTAGGGTCTTTTCCTTTCTTCAAAAGAAGGGATATGGACGCTTGGGTTAAAGTGGGGGGCAATGAACCACGTTCTAGGGACTCGTTAAAACAGAGATGAGGAGAGGGACCAGCTTATTAATACATTTCTTAAAAAACTCAACTGGGAATCCATCGGGGCCGGGTGTTTTATTGTTTTGCATGGTTTTGATAGAGGATTTAATTTCTTCCAAATTTAAAGGTGCATCAAGCTCATTAGCAGTAGTGGGATCAACTTTGGGGATATCAAGATTCTGGAGGAAAGAAGTAATTTCTGTCTTGTCTGATGATGATTCTGATTCATAAAGGGAGAAATAGAAATCCCTAAAGATGTCATTTATAGAAGTGGGATCAGAGACAACTGCGCCAGAGGAATATTTACTTTGTGGAATTAATCGAAAAGTAGTTTGACGTTTCAATTGATGAGCCAGGAGCCTACTCGGCTTATCACCATGTTCATAATAAGTAGCACAAGAACGTACTAGAAGTCGCTCAGCGTCACTTGTTGTAATGAGGTCCAACTCCGCCTGCAGATCATATCTCTGTTTCACTAAACTCTGGGATGGGTTAATGGCATTTTGTCCATCAATATCCCTGATTTTAATTAGGAGTTCATTTAGCCTGGCCTTACGGGTTTTATTGCGATGAGCTGAGTAAGAAATAATTTGACCACGCAAATAGGCTTTGAGCGACTCCCATAATAATGAGTAAGAGACAGAGTCATCCTTGTTAATACAATCATATGAAAAAGTTTGGGAACCCCTCTCAGCCGGCATTATAATTGACTCTGCTGTTACAAAAAAAATATAAAAGTGGTATGTCTTTAATTTACCAGGAACAGCTAAGTACTGGGATGTTTTCCAAACAAAGATTTTTTGAAAAGCAGTATTTGGTTGTATGAAATAAAATAAAATGTGAAAAACTGGCTGTGCAAAAATATGGGTACCCTTGTGGTTTTGTTGATTTTAATGCCTGTAACAGCATGTAAAACTGATGACTTTAAACACAAAGTTGGTTGGATTATGTTGTTAAGCCTTGAACCTCATATAATTGTCTGTTTTAATCATGAGAAAATGTATTTTAGGTGCCTAAATGCAAGTTGCACTTCTCTTTGACTCTCTGCTGAAGTGAGACAGAATGGGATCATCAAAACAGCTCCCAAAAGATCTTAAAAACAAAGATTATTCATTGTCATGGTTTAGGGGAAGGCTACAAGAAGCCTTCCCAAAGGTTTCAATTGTCAATTTCTACTGTAAGGAACGTTGTCAGGGAATGGAAGGACACAGGCACAGTTGCAGTTAAACCCAGGTCTAGCAGACCAAGAAAAGTACAAGAGCGGCATATGCGGCGGATTGTGAGAATGGTTGCACACAACCCAAATATCACCTCCAAAGACCTGCAAGAACATCTGGCTGCAGATTGTGTATCTGAACATGGTTCTACAATTCAGTGCAATTTGCACCAAAACATCTGTATGGCCGGGTGATGAGAAGGAAGCCCTTTCTGCGCCCACGCCACAGATACAGTTGCATGGAGTATGCAAAAGCTCATTTAGACAAGCCAGCTTCATATTGGAAGAAAATGCTTTGGACTGATGAGACAAAAATTAAGTTATTTGGTCTTTATAAAAAGCAGATGTTTTGGTGCAAATTGCGCTGAATTGTTGAACGATGTAGAGATACACAATCTGCAGCCAGATGTTCTTGCAGGTCTTTGGAGGTGATCTGTGGGTTGTGTGCAACCATTCTCACAATCCTCCACCTATGCTGCTCCTGTTTTTTTCTAGGTCTGCCATGCCTGGGTTTAACTGCCACTATGCCTGTGTCCTTCCATTTCCTGACAACGTTCCCTACAGTCAAAATTGACAATTGAAACCTTTGGGAAAACTTCTTGTAGCCTTCCCCTAAACCATGACAATGAACAATCTTTGTTTTTCAGATCTTTTGGGAGCTGTTTTGATGATCCCATTCGGTCTCACTTCAGCAGAGAGTCAAAGAGAAGTGCAACTTGTATTTAGGCACCTAAAATACATTTTCTCATGATTAAACAGACAATTATATGAGGTTCAAGGCTTAACAACATAATCCAACCAACTTTGTGTTTAAAGTCATCAGTTTTACATGCTGTTACAGGCATTAAAATCAACAAAACCACAAGGGTACCCATATTTTTGCACAGCCAGTTTTTCACATTTTATTTTATTTCATACAACCAAATACTGCTTTTCAAAAAATCTTTGTTTGGAAAACATCCCAGTACTTAGCTGTTCCTGGTAAATTAAAGACATACCACTTTTATATTTTTTTTTGTGAAAGCAGAGTCAATTATAATGCCGGCTGAGAGGGGTTCCCAAACTTTTTCATATGATTGTAGTTATAAAGTCATCAATTGAGGACAATATAAAGGTGTTGAATGCATCATCAGACAGAAGCAGAGTGTTAAACCTCCAGTGTGAGGAGAAACGAGGTTGGTCGGAAAGTTGTATATTGAGACTAAGAGGAGCATGATCAGAAATAACAATTGAATGATACTCGGAGGAGGTCACTTTGGGGACCAGGGAACCATCAACAAAAAAATAATCAATGCGGGAATAGGATTGATGGACTTTGGGGAAAAAAGAATATGCTTTTGTTTGCAGCTTTAACTAACTACAGGCCAATATCAAATCTGTGTGCCTTGTCAAACATTCTTGAATCTCTTGTGTGTTATCAGTTAAAAGAGTTTCTAACCTCCAATGATCTTCTCTCAAACCTGCAATCAGGCTTCAGGAAAAAGCATAGTACCATCACTGCAGCTACAAAAGTGATTAATGATATATTAGTTGGTCTTGATAAGAAGCAGCACTGTGCTTCACTTTTTATTGACCTGTCGAAGGCTTTTGACACTGTGGACCATGCTGTTTTAAAGCATAGGCTTCTTTGCTTGGGTTTGTCAAATCATGTAGTTTCCTGGTTCACAGATTATTTGAGTGACAGGACTCGGTGTATTAAATATGATGGTCTGTGTTCTGAATTTGTGAGTGTCCACAAGGGGGTGCCACAGGGTTCAATATTAGGACCCCTCTTGTTCATTATGTACATTAATGATTTGGGAAAAAATGTGTCAGATGCTAACATGCATCTTTATGCAGATGACACAATTATTTACTGTTTTGGTTCAACCATTCTTATCAGCTATGATCATAGAAGTGGTAAAATGTACTCTTTTATTAACCAAAATAGCTACCCCTCTAGCTTTCGAGTCAAAAGTTGAGTGAAAAACGTCACTGACCCATGGATTCTTAAGTCTTATTTGATCCTTATCACGTAAATGTGTTTCTTGTAAGAATACTATTTCGGCATTTAATCTCTTCAAATGGGAAAGTACTTTTGATCGTTTAATGTGTCAGACCCCTCACATTCCACAGTAGTGGATCAAATGTCTGAGTCTGGGCAAGGGCAAGTTATATTAATCATTTAAAGCAGTGCTTCTCAAATGGTGGGCGCCCCCCCCCCCCCCGTGAGTTGTCCGGGTTGTGTGCTGAAGGACTGTGCAAAGGAGCTCAAATATGTCTTCACGGACATCTTCAACGCTTCCCTGAGTTAGGCTGTTGTTCTGTGTGCTTCAAAGCCACCACCATCATACCTGTTCCAAAGAAGCCTTAACCATCCACTTTTAATGACTATCGACCTGTCGCACTGACCCCCATCATCATGAAGTGCATTGAAAGGTCAGTCATAGCCCGCGTTAAATCCACCCTCCCCGCCACCCTGGACCCCCACCAGTATGCATACCGAGATAACATATCCATCGAGGATGCTATCTGCTCAGCTCTTCACCCAGCCCTCACCCACCTGGACACAACGGACTCATACGTCAGAATGCTGTTCATAGACTTCAGTTCAGCATTCAACACCATCATCCCTCAGCAGCTGATCGGCAAACTGGACCAGCTGGGGCTCAGCATTACCCTGTGCAACTGGCTGCTGGACTTCCTCAGTGAGAGGCCTCAGGCAGTATGGGTCTGTGGCAACACATCCAGAACCACCGTCCTGAGCACTGGAGCCTCCCAAGGTTGTGTGCTCAGCCCCCTGCTCCTCACGCTGCTGACCCATGACAGCGCTCCTTCCTTCAGCAGCAACCACATTTTGAAGTTCACAGACGACACAACAGTGGTTGGTATCATCTCCAACAACGATGAGACGCACTACAGGATGGAGGTTAGCCAACTGGCCACGTGGTGTAGAGACAACAACCTCTGCCTGAACGTCGACAAGACCAAGGAGGTTGTTGTCGACTTCCGGAGAGTGCCCACTCCTAAACTCCCACTGACCATCAACGGTTCTGCTGTGTAGAGAGTGAGCAGCACCAAGGTCCTGGGGGTCCACATCGGTGAGGATCTCTCCTGGACAACCAACACCACATCACTGGCCAAGAAGTCCGAGCAGCGCCTCTACTTCCTCCGCAGGCTGAAGAGAGCACAAGCACCACCATCCATCATTTATTCCTTCTACAGGGGCACCGTCAAGAGCATCCTGACCCGCTGCATCAATGTTTATCTCAGGACCTAGACACATAGTCTAGGTCCTGGGAAGGTTTTGTATGTGCTTCATTTAGTGGAGAATATCTCAACTGTTATAGAGTAATATGACCCCAGTGAACAACGTGGGATATGTGACAAAATCTCTATCCGGGGCGAAAGTCCTGAAAATGACCACATGTTACACTAGTATCACACTACGTGGTGACTGGGACTTTTTTTTCCCTTTATAGATATCCTCATAGTTTTTTACTAGATTAATATTAAGATAAATACTTTTTGTATTACACTTTGTCTAAAAGATAAAATAAAATATGCAAATTAGACAATATCTCATTCAATATGCGTACATACAGTACGTAATAGGTTGACTGTTTTTAGCCATTTTCATTATATATCAAATCAGAATGTTTACACTCTTCTATGACCTTATAATCATTGTCATTGTGAACATTGTGATCCCCTCAGAAAATCTGTAACTTCAAGGGTTTATATGTACGCATATTTAATGAGATATTGTCTAATTTGCGTATTTTATTAAATTTTTTAGACAAGTTGTAATACAAAAAGTATTTATCTTAATATGAAGATTAATCTTGTAGAAATGTATGAGGATATCTATAATGAAAAAAAAAACAGTCCCATTCACCACGTAGTGTGATACTAGTGTAACATGTAATTTTCAGGACTTTCGCCCCTGATAGAGATTTTGGCACACATCCCACGTTGTTCACTGGGGTCATATTAGTCTATAACAATTGAGATATTCTCCGCTAAATGAAGCGCATACAAATCTTACCCAGGACCTAGACTCTTCAGCCTCCTGCCATCGGGGAGACGGTACCGCAGCCTGTGGGTCGGCTCCACAAGACTGGGAAACAGCTTTATCCACCAAGCTGTCAGGAAGCTCAACTCTGTCCCCTCTCTTCCTTCTGCTCCCCTCTACTCCCACGAACACTGGACTGTGAACCCCCCTCCCATTGCCCTTAAGAACTCTGAGCTAAGAACTCTTAATCTATTCATTAATACTCAGCCTGCACATCAAAATTCATCACATTGCACAATGCACATTTCAATTAAATTTACTTACTTTTTATTTTCTATTCTATTTTATATATACCGTTTTATTTTGTACTCTTGCACTATTTAGTGTTTAGAATGTATTTACTGTAATCTACTGTAATTTACTGTATCTTTATCTAATTCTACTTTATTTCATTTTATTGTTCCTACTGCACCGTGGGTCGGAGATAAAAGTAATTTCTATTCTTATGTATGTCTCACATGTATCAGAATTGACAATAAAGTTTGACTTGACTTGATACGTACATAGACACAAACCTCTAAACAATCTACTGTATATCCCTGCAGGTCACCAGAAGAAGCTGATGTTAGCAGTGAAGAAGTTGTGTAACATCCAGAGAACCATGATCCAGAGTGAGTCCAGACTGTAATTTAAGTTTTTTAGCTGTAATTTTACTTTTATTTAAACAGTGTGAATCAATCAAATTTAGCATCTGATGAACTTCAAGCCACTCTAAAGCTGGAATCACTCAGTACCTTTAAAAACATGTTACAATCAGCTCTAAAAGAACACTGCAACTGTTTTTAACCTGATGGCTTTTATTTATTTTTAATTTGTTTTCAATTTTAATTTTTTAATTCATTTTAATTTAAGCTGTATGTATTAGCTTGTTTTTATATAGCCTGTTATGAAGTGTAATTTTAGCATTATAGTGTCAATTGTGGTGTACTTTGTTTGTGTGTATGTGTGGCATTGTGCAAATTCTGCAACTTCTTTTCTGCTGCCTGTCTTGGCCAGGACTCCCTGTGAGAAGAGTTACTGTAACTCAATGGGACCTTCCTGGTGAAATAAAGGTTAAATAAAATAAAAAAATCATGTAAAAGCAAACCATAACTAATTGACCATAGGTCCTATCATCAAAAAACTTGCTGGATATGTGCAGTACACGTGTGGTAGCATGTCACGTGAGGCTTGTCGAGATTGACCCATAGGGGGCGCCACAAATACGAAAACCATAATAAAAAAAATGCTATATTTGACAGGCCACGCCCCTTTCCCCTTAACTCTGATTGACTTGAAATGTCTTACACATGTACAGCTCATGGTGCTCTACAATAAAGCCTCTTGGACCATAGGGGTCAGCCATGATTTTTTTTTCTTCCCTAAAAGTTCTCTTGTGTAAGCCCAGCATAATTTGCATGACCTGAAAATCAATTTCCATCTACTTTATGGATTTCCAACCTATCATCACCAAATTGTATACACAGCCTTAGGGGTCTTAAATACACATGTGTATTAGATTTAAGCGAGATAGCTCAAAAAAGATAGCCGCCGTTGACCAAAACGTCTTTGCAACAGCGGCCCTTTGCTGCTGATTTGCCACGACTGCAACCTTCAATCGGCCACAACTTGGGACTCAAGTTTGGAAAGCGCGCAGCGGCGGTTCGTAGAAGCGTTCGAGTCCGGCCAACGGATGGGGCGCCGCCTATGAGGGGCTGGCAGTTGGCGCCGGGAGGCCCTCAACTTATTGTTATCCAATGTTCAATGTTAGTGCTGGCGAAATTATTGACTTTTGTCGAAATGTCATTCACACCCCCAGTGTTTCTTGCTAGTGCCTCCAATGTCCAGCTGGGTGGAAATAGTAGCCAACCGAGATCCTGACCCTCCTAGGGGAGTCCGGGGGTATGCCCCCTCCGGGAGATTTGTTTTACCTTTTTAAAGTGAAATGCATGAATCTGGTGCACTTTGAGAGGAAAATGAAGAGGCTAAATCTGAGGAATTTTGTGTGACATTTTTTTTTGGAGACACTGGGTCGGATGAATTAGAAGCTATTGAAGAAGGACACATGGATTTTCCATTAAAAATATTAATTTAAAATTAAATATTATGGAGGTTCCTCTGGGTTGGGCTTGGAGCTAATTTTCTTTTACGGGACATATTTCTCTGTAATATAATGAATGGATGTAAATGCAGTGAGAGGAACGAAGCAGAAGAACTCTGTTGTCCAGCTATCTTTTTTGCACAGACGAGGCTGAAATAGGCTATAGACTATACACAGTGCATGGGCAACTGAGGGCAGCCCCATTTCCAAATGTTTTAAATAAACTCAATACACAATGTATATAGACGTGATCAGTTAACCTCGGATTACCTCCCAGATGAACTGATTCAATTATTTGTCTTAATAACTATCCAGACCAAAACGTAATATTCCTTTTTTTTCTGGATTATAATTTACATTTGCATGATGTTGATATCAAATGTAAGTTTGGCGGTCGGGGGCCCTAAGCAACCGCTTAGTTCGCTTATGCCTCGGGCCGGCTCTGTTATCCACCATACTTCTTACTTCTTCTTATTCTTATTCTTCCATGACATTTTTATAGCTCCTATTTCTCCCACACCGTTGCACTTTGACATTCCAAATTTTCACAGAATGTGCGTCCCGACCCCGCTAATTAGCATAAACAGACAAATAGGGTTTTAACCACAACTTTCTCAAATTTGACTGTATCAACACCAAATCTCTCACGAAGCCCCGGGGGACTATGGTTCACATGTCCATGGAATATTAGTAGAATAGCTTGAAAAACATGGCCGCTATTGACCAAAACGTTTACGCAGGGGCTTATTAGCTGAATCTGATTGACTTGAAATTTCTTACAAATTTGAAAAATGCCAAAAAATAATCTTTAAAAAAAAAATCCCAGCGGGATTTTCTAGTTCTTCTTACTACTTCTTACTATCTTTTCGCTAAAACTGCAAAACTGGATTTTTCATTTGAGCTCCCACAGTTTTTTCACAATTGATACCAAACTTTATCTCAATTATCTACAGATTCGCACAACAAAAAATTATTTAAAATTATTTTGCAATGACCATCGATGACGAAACGGTAGCGCTTTGAATATTTGCGTATAACCTACGCGTTACATTAATGCTCCTAAATCCAAAACGATTCATCCTATTAAGACCAAACTTGACACATGTGTGTCCTATGGTTCTTAGGTTGTTACTACAGTTTCGTTAAATTGCTCCAAAAGGGTCTATAACCTCCAGACCAAACGTTCAAAAACTTTATATCCCCAGATTCTGTGTTGGAGGCTTGGCCCCCGTTCATAACTGCTTGCAGTTCTAGTTATTATTAGCCTTTGCTCGGGTCTGATTTCACCCGGGAACATATAAATACATTAAATCATGGCCATGCATCCTGCCATCTCCCTTCCACTCACTTCCTAAACAAATGCACGGCCCGCCGCCACGCGCTACCAAAAATCTTTAGGACAGCAGGCGCTGGTGTGGTAAAAACACTACTGCTTAAAGGGGGCGCAGCTATCACCTGCTACAAGCTCCAACTAGCTACATTAAGAATTTGTTTTCTTTAATATTATCATACATCTAATATAGTTCTCAGACACACACACACTGACAAACACACAGCAGACAATAACATGTTTTTTGGACCCCCCCCCACCCCTGTTCGCTGAAGAGGGAAATTTGACCATCAAACAGATACCTAAAGCTCCTCCACCACCAAGGGCCATGGCAGTACTGCAGCCTCCTGAACTACACACACCCACTAACACACACACAGAAAACAATAATATGGACGCTCCTGATGTTCCCAAAGTTCCAGAGTTCAACCTTAAGGTATTTTTATACATTTCTCATGCTTTTTTTTTACAATAAAAAAAAATACACATACAAACACTACACTAACAATAAAAACTAAGGTGGTTTTAACTAGTGATCTTGAATGTTCTATTAACATTAGTTATGCTTTTATTATGTTTTCTAAGCTTTTCCTTGGGTGTGTAGACAAATAAAATGTATTAATATAATTCTTATTATTCTTAAGGAATCGGAAACAGTGAAACGCCGTCACAAACCCAAAGACTCTGAAAGCTCGCCTGTCAGAGAGGGCGTGGCCTCACCGCTGTGTGTGAGCAAATCAGAACTCAGTATCAGGTTGGCCAGTCCTGCTACAGGGTTTCCCACCAAACCCCTGCTCGGCCTCAAACATCGTGCTGTCGCCCCCAAAACACAACGACACAGACTACTGGCTGCACAAGGTGAGACACAGTCTGAACTTCCATGGTCTGCAGTTGGGACTTGATTAGTGGTTATATATATATTTGTATCCAACATACACTAAGCTACTGAGCTAAGCTTTGACACAACCTCCCAGCTTTTATTTTATTTTATCGTCATTGGCCTATCACCACCGTCAGATGTCAACTCCGTCAGATTTCCTGTCTGACGGTGTTGACATATTTAACGTTTCTTAAACGTAACAAATGGAATTTATCTAGTAGGGGAGAAGGGTAAACTATAGTTTAGATTGTGGTTAGCAAGCTAATTTTTGGGGGGTTGGTTGTCACGTTATCCAAAGGCTGCAGCCAGAAAAGGAACCCAATAACGAAAGAAATTGTCAAACTGTTTCCTCACTGACACCCCAGAGAAGGAATGAATAGATCAGGAAAAGGCAGCTAGCATGCAAAAGAAAAAAGGGCAACAAAATCAAAACAACCCAGTGCATCCCAAACTAGACCAGGGGCCTGTTTCAGGTAGCTGGTTTTGAGGCAACCCAGAGTTTGTTCGCTCTGAGTTGGTGGAAACTCTGGGTTTTCCGTTTCAGGTAGCAGGTTCAGCGCAACCGAGGGTCAGTTACTGCGGCAACATACGCCGTGGGTCTAACCTGCTCGGGAGGTGGTTAGACCTACCCTGAGTTTGTTTTCACTTTACGCTGCAGCTCCGACTGAAGAAAGAGTGTCACTGTCACACGCGTCCCTGTACAGTTTGAAGCAAAATCACCCCATAAAAATCTCCATCGGGATGTTTTTATCATTTCCTGATGATTTTACGTTTGACCGATCATTTATCTGATCAGTAGCCTTGTTCTCAGCCCAACAAGGTCCGTTCATATAGGCGGCCGAGGTCCGTTCATATAGGCGGCCACCTTACACATCGTGACATGCTCTACATTCAGATTAATAAACCTATTTGTATTGTATGTTTTTTAACGTATGTGTCACCGAACAGATTTATGTCAGGTGGATTCATGTAACGCTGCGGCTGCACGCGATCGTTACTGTTCACTTGTGCGATCCTAAATTCACAGACGAGCCTCGTTAAATAGCCTAATGTGAATATAAAAATTATATAATAATTTAAACTGTGATCACTTGAGGAAAATGGATCTGGTAATAAATCAATCAGGCTCTTCAATGGAAACTGTCACCTAATGTGTCTTGACGTTAATGTCTTTCACTCCCCATTTAAAAGAAGCGACAGTCTGTTCTGTTTACTGCACAGTAGGCTATTAGGCTATAGCTTGCCAACATATTATACAGCAAATATAAAACACTGTCAGCAATGCTGTGCCGCGCCAGCTTTATTACTTTACAGCTGATATGCGTAACTTTTTAAAATAGACTATGGCTTCTCATACGGAAGCGAAATGATTCTCTTGACAAAAAATGTTTGCTCTGTTTTTTTCTGAATTGCCGAGGAGATTAGATCAGAGTTATGAGACAATATCCCGTTAATTCTTCTCCATAGGCTACCATAAACTCATTCGTTAATATTTCTAACTCTAGTGGGAGGAACGGAGATTTCTTTTTTTCTTTTTTGAGAAGTGGAGAAGTGGGAGGATCAAGCATTTGTTTCTTCTGTTTCCATGGTGAATCATGTTATCAGCGATCCATTGACGATGGCTTTTACGCACATGCTCCACCCAGAGTGAACACGCTCAGAGTTGATAAACCCAACGCTGATCCACTGTTCTGAAACCGAAAACCCAGAGTTACTCATCAACCCTGCGCTCTGAGTTGACCAACTCAGAGTGCAGGATTAAACTCAGAGTATGTAAAACCAGCTACCTGAAACAGGCCCCAGCTGCCAAGGCTACAGTAAGTTGTATAGGCCTATTTGTCAACTTGACAATGTAATTAAACTTTCAAATTTAGTTCTACTTTCTTGCCTTCTTTTTAAGATTATTCCCATTGAGATAACATTGTGACAAACAACCCCTTAGTGTGTGACAACCGACCCCTTGATGGGGTTGGTTGTCACAATGTGTAAGGGTGTCTTTGATGATTAATTTCTTCTTTATTACAATAAGATAGAAAAAGTGATGGGTACACATTTCAAGCCAACACCTTAAGCTTCAATTTAATGTAGGAATGACTATTGAAAGATGTTTAGGTGATGAGCAATTCTCACTAGAGTAAAAAGTGTGCCTACTTACCCCGTTCTCCCTTAGCCATTTGTTTTTTCTGTTGATGTTAAGTGCTAGTATGAACTACTTCAGGAAAATAAAATTATCAAAAATCATGGAATATTAGTAGAATAGCTTGAAAAACATGGCCGCTATTGACCAAAACGTTTACTCAGGGGCGGGGCTTATCAGCAAATTGGCCATAACTCCTTAACCATAGGTCCTATCATCATCAAACTTGCTGGATATGTGCAGAAGGCATGTGGTAGCATTACCCCAAAAGTTTGTCGAGATTAACCCATAGGGTGCGCCACAAATGCGAGAACCATTATTCAAAACTGCAACGTTTGACAGGCCACGCCCCTCGCCCACTGACTCTGATTGACTTGAAATTTCTTACACATGTACAGCTCATGGTGCTCTACTATAAAGCCTCTTGGACCATAGGGGTGCGGGGCTGGTGGTCGGCACAGGGGGGCCCGTACTTTTAAAATCCCCGCACGGGGCGCTCCGGTGGCGTAGTGGATAGAGCGCGTACCATATTGGCTCCGGCCTTCGTTGCAGTGGTCGCAGGTTCGAATCCGACCCGTGGACCTTTACTGCAGGTCATCCCCCCTCTCTCTCTGTCTCCCCATTTCAACTCTGCACTATCTAATAAAGCTTGAAAAATGCCAAAATATTATCTTTAAAAAAAAAATCCCCGCAGGATTTTCTAGTTCTTCTTACTACTTCTTACTATCTTTTTGCATAGGCCACACCCATTTGCGCCGCTTTTGATTTTTTGCTAAAACTGCAAAACTGGATTTTTCATTTGAGCTCCCACAGTTTTTTCACAATTGATACCAAACTTTATCTCAATTATCTACAGATTTGCACAACAAAAAATTATTTAAAATTATTTTGCAATGACCATCGATGACGAAACGATAGCGCTTTGAATATTTGCGTATAACCTACGCGTTACATTAAAGCCACTATGAGTAAGATGGCACGTTGGCGTCCCCTTTGGACAAAAGCGGTAGTATTTTTACGACGCCCGCTGTCGCAAAGCTGTTTTCTAGCGCGTGCCAGGCGCGCGAGTGTGAACTGAGAAGGGCGCAATATA
Organism: Ammodytes marinus; assembly: GCF_949987685.1. Taxonomy (NCBI): domain Eukaryota; kingdom Metazoa; phylum Chordata; class Actinopteri; order Uranoscopiformes; family Ammodytidae; genus Ammodytes; species Ammodytes marinus. Next base: position 1,004,583 of record NC_137220.1, read on the forward strand.
GTGCATGTCCGTGTGTTGAAAGTGTGAGGACTCTTTTCGGCTCCGTGAGAGTGGTTTTGACACTGCATCAACTAATGCCAGTCAGTACACACACCTGATTGCAATGAGTTGATGTAGCAGCGTCACCTAACTTCTCTCTCTCACGGAGCTGTGTCCTCACAGAAAGCAAATGGAGAGAGACGGCAGTTAGTATGGATCACGATGAGGTAATGTGTTTGTGTTGTTGATGTAAATAATGACTATTTCAGATAATGGTTATCTGATGATGGTGAGGCAAAGTAAACTTTGTGTTAGTACCAACCGCTCATTCATTTAGGTGGAGTAAACACTGCAGTCTAGTTTCGCTCTCGTGAAATTGTATCCTCCCGCCCGCCTATCACTCTCCCTTTTCGCTTTTCTTCTCTTTTTTTTCTTTGATGGTTCAGCCCCGTTATCAGTCATTATGACGACAAATAACTGTCTCAAACAAGGCTCCCGCTCCCCTTCCCTCACCTGGAGGGATAGGCTTCTCAAATCGCGTTACAGCGCCACACTGAAATCTGCAACCAATACGGATATGTGACCATAGAGCCTGCACGAGCCAACCAAAAATCGGACTGGGTGTGCGACCAGACCAAAAGCAGTAATAAAAACTATATAAAAACGTCTTTCTTTGCACTGATGGTCTCGTTTGCTGTTAAAGGTAATTTATGATTATCAGAGGAAACATGAGGCTGTTTAAAAGATATTTAAATGCTACTCGTAGCCGCTTTAATGCTCCTAAATCCAAAACGATTCATCCTATTAAGACCAAACTTGACACATGTGTGTCCTATGGTTCTTAGGTTGTTACTACAGTTTCGTTAAATTGCTCCAAAAGGGTCTATAACCTCCAGACCAAACGTTCAAAAACTTTATATCCCCAGATTCTGTGTTGGAGGCTTGGCCCCCGTTCATAACTGCTTGCAGTTCTAGTTATTATTAGCCTTTGCTCGGGTCTGATTTCACCCGGGAACATATAAATACATTAAATCATGGCCATGCATCCTGCCATCTCCCTTCCACTCACTTCCTAAACAAATGCATGGCCCGCCGCCACGCACTACCAAAAATCTTTAGGACAGCAGGCGCTGGTGTGGTAAAAACACTACTGCTTAAAGGGGGCGCAGCTATCACCTGCTACAAGCTCCAACTAGCTACATTAAGAATTTGTTTTCTTTAATATTATCATACATCTAATATAGTTCTCAGACACACACACACTGACAAACACACAGCAGACAATAACATGTTTTTTGGACCCCCCCCCCCACCCCTGTTCGCTGAAGAGGGAAATTTGACCATCAAACAGATACCTAAAGCTCCTCCACCACCAAGGGCCATGGCAGTACTGCAGCCTCCTGAACTACACACACCCACTAACACACACACAGAAAACAATAATATGGATGCTCCTGATGTTCCCAAAGTTCCAGAGTTCAACCTTAAGGTATTTTTATACATTTCTCATGCTTTTTTTTTACAATAAAAAAAAATACACATACAAACACTACACTAACAATAAAAACTAAGGTGGTTTTAACTAGTGATCTTGAATGACAAATAAAATGTATTAATATAATTCTCATTATTCTTAAGGAATCCGACACAGTGAAACGTCGACACAAACCCAAAGACTCTGAAGGCTCTCCTGTCAGAGAGGGCGTGGCCTCACCGCTGTGTGTGAGCCAATCAGATCTCAGTATCAGGCCGGCCAGTCCTGCTACAGGGTTTCCCACCAAACCCCTGCTCGCCCATAAACCTCCTGCTGTCGCCCCCAAAACACAACGACACAGACTACTGGCTGCACAATGTGAGAAACAATCTGGTTTATGGTCTGCAGTTGGGACTTGATTAGTGGTAATTTAATTAAGGGGATAGTTCAGTATATCAGTGATTCTTGAGAAGTGGGACAAAACAGGGTGCAATGTTGAAAAAATACAACCCCTATGTTTCGGCAAATTAAATTACATATTTGTATCCAACATACACTAAGCTACTGAGCTAAGCTTTGACACAACCTCCCAGCTTTTTTTTTTTCTTACCGTCATTGGCCTATCACCACCGTCAGATGTCAACTCCGTCAGATTTCCTGTCTGACGGTGTTGACATATTTAACGTTTCTTAAACATAACAAATGGAATTTATCTATTAGCCATTTGGTTTGTCTTTTGATGTTAGGTGCTAGTATGAACTACTTCAGGAAAATAAAATTATCAAAAAATTTCAAATAACTTCTTCAGAAATTGTAAGTCGGTGTTGACATATCATGGTTGTGACACAGGACTTTCAAGATTCGGAATGTAAAATATTCTAAAACTACAACACTTATCAGACCCTGTCTGACTCTAATGTAATCTGCAGAGGTAGAGTTTGAAAAGAGGTCCTTCAAAGTGACAGCTGCCCTTTATTTCGCCTGATTTTATTTACAGGCTTCGAATATTCGTTAGATTTTCCGAGCGAATATTCGAGTACTCGTTCTAAAAAAACACACAATCAAAACAACATTAATAATCCAAATGTACACCCTGAAACCGAGTGTGTGAGCCGAGACAGTAAGCTGCGTAGTTTGTTGATGCTTTAATAACTTTCGAACGGTAATAAAGTCGGAGTTCCTTACTTTTTCCCTGTGGAAGCGAACAGCTGCTTTCCATTCCAAATCAGCTGTCCTCCGCGCCATCGTAACCCGTACAGGAGATTTACAATTCATCCAGGAACATGCATCTTTTCGGGGATTTATAAATCCATACAAAGATCCAATATTAATAGTCTTTTGTGTCCATATTATATCCATTATTGACCGCGTATTCCCATGATGCAAGCAAGTCACTGTTGATGATGGGCGATAGCAGCACTGCATTAGGAACGTAAACAAACAGCTGAGCTAAGCTAACGTTAGCATTACGCCAAGGCTACTTTTCCTTTCAAAATCGCGATAATGTTGTGGTATAGAGTTAAGAGGAAAACATAATCTATTCTTCCTCCATCTCTCTCTCCCTACTGCGCTTGGTGCCGCTTTAGTTTGCCTCGCTCTGGTAACATCACGTAGCCTACAGCTGGTTGTATCACCGGTTGTGCTTTGAAAGGTCAGCGGCCAACTTGGTCAAAGTTCAAATAATTCGATAATATATTTTAAATGAAAGTCTAATGTGTATTTTACAATTGTTGTATAACTTGTGTATCTAATCATTATTTGCTGACGAAATATGTTGCAGTTTGAGGTGCTTTTGCAAAAAAATATTGAAACATTTTTTTTTTGAAAAAAAAAACAAAGAAATGAATGTTCCGAATACTGAATTGAGCTCCGAATACTAATTTATCAAACGAATACTCGGATATTCGAATAATTCGGGCCAGCCCTAATTTTATTACATTTTACATAATGAAATGTCTGACGGTGTTGACTTACAGTAAAGTTGTCCCACCACTTAGAACCCTTATAAAACATGAATGTGTTGTAGAAAAACAGTTTTTATTGATATGAGAGATTATTTGGTGTTGCTATTGATGAAAAAAGCTCTTTTTAACCATTAAAGTGCATTTTGAATAGGTTTTATTGCATATGAAAGATTGAAACCTTCTCTGAGGACAGACTGTTTTGGACGTCGTGAGAAGATAACAAGTGTCATATATTTGACATAATAATGATAAAATTAAATTGAAGGGGATAATTGTGCTCCAGACATTCTATTCTTAATCCCTAATAACATCTACAATTTTAAATATGTTTAGTTTTAAACATAACAGCAGTTACATATGGAAGATGGCCTTTTGTCCCGGCCAGTTGGTTGTATTCAGTTCTTCTGCATAGTTAGTGTGTTACCTTATGGAGATGGCCATCAGTCACTATAAGGGGTTATTACACTTTGTCTAAAATTTTTTAATAAAATATGCAAATGAGGTAATATCTCATTAAATACGCATAAACCATTTAGTAGAGGTCCTGGATAAGATTTTTATATATAGGCTACGCATATTTAATGAGATATTGCCTCATTTGCATATTTTATTTTATTTTTTAGACAAAGTGTAATACAAAGAGCATTTCTCTTAATATGAAGATTAATCTGGTAGAAATGTACGAGGATATCTATAAAGGAAAAAAAAGTCCCATTCACCACGTAGTGTGATACTAGTGCAACCTGTTGTGGTCATTTTCAAGACTTTCGTCCCGGATAGAGATTTTGGCACACACCCCATGTTGTTCAATGGGGTCATATTAGTCTATAACAGTTGAGATATTCTCCGCTAAATGAAGCACATACAAATCTTACCCAGGACCTCTACTAGTGGAAAAAATCTCAGATTAGTGTACAATTTAACGGATATTTAGAGTTGAATTTAATTTATATATGTGGAGAAAAAACTTTTTTATTCTGGCCCCCTCTAAAACAGTACAATGCTGACATCTCCGAACTCCTTAGAGTGACAGCGTTGACCGCCATCTCCATTAAGTACCTCATACAAACCCACTTAAAAAATACTGAACTTTCCCTTTAATAATTATCTGAAATTAGCTGTAAATGAAGACTCAGAGAAGACTGATGACATCACAGAGGGAGAATCTAACATTGAATCTGAAAACAAGTTAAGATTTGAGTTTTCAAGGATATAGGGGAGAACGGGGTAATGTGAGACACTTTTTACATTTGCTTCCCTCTAAGGGAGCTAAAATGATTTATCAGTCAAATTTACACATTTCCCATTAATTCAGGACGTTTCCTAGAAAAGGGCATTATTTCATTACAAAAATGTTATTTAAGGATAAGCCCCTTGAGATGTATCATCTCGTTTTCGAGGGGGTCCTCAAAAAAAAGAAAAAAAAAACATACAATACAAATACAATACACAAAACAAACTATTCAACACAAACACACACAGTACATACACAGCCTCTCACAATTCTCCAAAAATAGCAACAATGAAAATAAATAAATAAATAAACAATAACAAAAACAAATAAATATGTTATTATATTAAATATTAGCATAATTTATTCATGACAAAGGGCAGTGAAAATATGATTGTTTTAAAAAAAGTTGTCTTTTGTCTCAGTTTACCCCAGCTGTGGGGTAAACTGAGACAGACCAGAGTAAGTAAGTAAGCTTTTGCCATCACTCAGAACTAGACCCAGCTGTCATTTTCCATCTTTTGAGTCTTTAAATTAATATTTTTTTCTGCATTTGTTTTATTGGGATCATTCATTGAATAATATTTTTTTTGTAAATTTCTGCTAAATCTGATTTACTTTAAAATGAAAGTGGAAATTAAAATTGCATACATCTATTTTCTATAGGAATTGATTGAATGCATGCACACATTCTTTTTGCAAATGAATCTTACGCTTAAATGGTTAAGCTTGAATAAATAATGTATTTTATGTTTGATCCTGCAATGTGCTTGTTGTTACTTTTCCCTGCAGTAAAGGCGATGGAGGGGAGTGCAGCTAAAACAGAGGTAAAGGTCATTTCATAATTTGGTCATCAGTAGTCATTGTCATACAGAAGCTTTTTTCACCCTAATGCAAATAGTTTTCTCTGAAGTTAGGTCTAATTTTACCACTTACAATCTTTAGTTTAGGCTTGAACGAACAGAGTTTGAGTGAATGAAGCTCCTGTTAGAAAACTTGGATGACTTTGTTTCTTACCAAAACACAAACGTGCTTGCAATTAGTTTGTGGTCATTGTTTTTTCTTGCTTGCCTTGGGTTTGTCCTGAATTGCTATTTTATTTATATCCATTATATTGTGTAATATTACTTTTCATACATTTTATTGTTACTTTCCTATTTAAAGGAGTCTCTGAAGATTTCTGCAGAAATCCAACAGAAGAAACAATATGACAAAGAAACTGAAATACTGCTTGGCAGACTTCACCTTCAGGCCAAAAATCGGCAGAAGTTCTCACCAGCTGATTTTCTTAAAATAGGTCCAACTGTGAAGGACCATGCCACTTCTGAGAAAGACATAGCTCACACTTTCCTTCAGAGGTTGATGATGTTAGACTACAGAGCCAGATATATTCCTGTAAGACAAGACAGTTTTGATGTGAGCCAGTCAAACCCTGGCCCAGAGATTGAAGACAATAACTTTGACGCTCTTTATAGCTCTAGTGTAGACTCTGATCAATCCAAACCGAATCATGTGCATCCAATGGATGTTCAAATGGCAGTGTTTCATTGCTCAGACAGCTTTCTTAAACAGAGCTTGATGTCAAAGCTATCACAATGTCAGTACGCCTTACCTCTGCTTGTCCCCGACCCATTCACACAGGATATTCACTGTCCTCTGTGGACCTTCAGACAAATAATAAAAACATGGAAGACTCAATCTCAAACCAAAGATAATTCAAACAGTGTAACTATGAAGAGTACGCCCATCTGCACAGCTGAGACACCAATGGTGTCATTTTTCCGCTTGGGTTCATTACCACTGTCTAAATCTCAGCTGATCAACACTTTGATCAACGACCGTCACAGCACTTTCTTCCACAGAAACTGCCCAGGGAGCACCAAGTCCCGCCATTTAATAGATGGAATGGCAGAGATTGCCTGGTACTGCCCTTCTGGAAAACCTAATGATGCCTTCACTGACTGCATTGCCTTCTGTAATCTTCATGGTGATGCTCTGTTGATTGAAAAACTGCAAGAAATAATGACGGAAAAATCTTCAGTCAGTGTTGTTCTTGTACCAACTCTGGAGAAAGGTGACAAAAGTGAAACAGTTATCCAGGCCCTTTACAAGTCTCCAAAGCCTCTCATTATTCTCATTGCTGATAACGACTGTGGTGCCATTCAGATGAAAGGGGGAAAATACAAAATGGGTCTGAAAAACAGAAGCCAGTCAGATGTTTCTGAAGAACTGAAAGGAATCATTAGAAAACTTCTGTCTGGACCACACACATCCTTCCAGCTTGAAACCATGGCTGAGGTATCTGGAATCAGAGTGGATGAAAATGATGCTGTCTGTCAAAAAGGGAAATCTGCTGCAATGAAAACAGTTGATTGGCTCAGGGAGATGGATGTTTCAAAGATCAAAGATACATTTCTTCCATGTCAAGGTCAACTCTGGCATGATTGGTGCAAAATAAACAAAGAACTACATCACCTCAAAGGACACATTGAAAAGGAGAAATGTAAAAATGAAAAGGAACAGATGGAAATACGGCTAAAACAATACACTGCTTCTTGTAGTAAACTGATTGAGTTATTCATTGAATGTCTCTCATCACTTCCATCAACAGAAAGAAAGTATTTCCTTAAATGGACACAGATCTTAATAGATGCCCTCTCCACAGACAATCTCTCTTCAATTCTCCAAAGCTATGATGAAAAGTGGTCTGAGGTTTTGGTATTGAAGAAGAAGCATGACAAATCTGATGAGCTGAAGAGCAAGCAAACTGAGCTTGATCAAATATCAACAAAACTACAGTCAGCCACTTTTGGTTTGGAGCACATCTTAAGAGAAATGGGACAGACCTATGAGGCTCATGCATCTCTGCAGAAACAAGCTAAACCGGTAAAGACTTGCTGGTCTAAATACCCTGAGATGGCTGCAGACCTGATGATATCAGGACACCCAATGGAGCTGATGGATGGAGATGCAGGTCATGTGCCTTTAACATGGATCTCTAGTCTTTTAGATGAAGTCACCAAGAAACTGGGTGAAGTGAGAGTTTTTGTACTGTCAATTTTAGGAGTACAAAGCAGTGGGAAATCAACAATGCTGAATGCCATGTTTGGTTTACAGTTTGCAGTGAGTGCTGGCAGGTGCACCAAGGGTGTCTTCATGCAGCTGGTCAAAGTGTCTGAGGAGATCAGGAAAGACTTTAAGTTTGACTACATTCTGGTGGTGGACACAGAAGGACTGCGTGCACTTGAGCTGGAAGGTAACGTCACTCTTCACCACGACAATGAACTGGCAACATTTGTTGTTGGTCTGGGAAACATGACATTGATCAACATCTTTGGAGAGAATCAAGCTGAGATGCAAGATGTTCTGCAGATTGTTGTTCAGGCTTTCATGAGGATGAAGAAAGTTAAACTTTCTCCCAGTTGTTTGTTTGTTCACCAGAATGTTTCAGATATTGCCGCTGCAGAGAAAAACATGGATGGAAAGAGACGCCTGCAAGAAAAACTGGACCAAATGGCCCAACTTGCTGCAAAAGAGGAAGATTGTGATGCTGAGTGCTTCAGTGACGTCATTGCATTTGATGTGCAAAAGGATGTGAAATACTTTGCCCAACTGTGGGAGGGAAGTCCACCTATGGCTCCTCCAAACCCAGGTTACAGTGAGAGCATCCAAGAGCTGAAGACCTTCATCCTCTCTAAAGCTCAGACATCTGATGGTATTACACTCTCACAGTTCAAAAGCAAAATGATGGACCTGTGGAACGCTCTGATGAACGAAAACTTTGTGTTCAGTTTCAAAAACACACTCGAAATTGCAGTGTACAGAAAACTTGAGGTCCAGTATGGGAACTGGACCTGGACCCTAAGAAGCACCATGTTGACCATTGAGAACCAGCTGTATACAATAATTGAAAATGGAGAACTTGACACAGTTGAGCTAAATTTACTTCATAAAGAAATAAGCGGGACCTTTGGAGAAATTGAAAAAGATATGACAACTTACTTTGATGATGATAGAGACAAAGAAATTTTGGTCCAGTGGCGAGGCCGATTTGAAAGAGAAATCAAGGAGTTCCGCGATGAACAAGTGAAAGGAGTCAAAAGAAAACTGGATGAAGTTATTCAGCAGAAGAAGGCTTGTAAAAAGATAGACGATAAAAAGATAGAGGATAAGATGACAGAGTTTGAGAACAAGCTGCTACAAAAGAGCAAAGATCTTGCTAATGAGTTGGAAGACAAAGCAAAAGATGAAGAGGAACTTAAAAAGGAGTTCGACTCCGTTTGGATTCGCTGGGTTAATGAATTAACTGCAGATATAAAACCCATTGAGGAGATCAACTTGGAACAAGACCAAACATCCATCCTTCATGAGCTTGGTTTTGAACTGGCTTTCATAAATGAATCCAAAGAGAGCCGCAGATACATTAACATATCCAAGGTTGGAGATTACAGCCCTTATGTACCCCTCATAAAAAATGCTCTCCCTCTTAGCTTTTATTATGATTCAAGAGGATTTTCAAGAGATAAAATGTTTTTTGGAAACCATTTACCTAAAGAAGAACAGGTACTGATTCAATCCCTCATTGGTGATGTTGAAAAACAGTCCCTTGATGCAATCAAAAGCAAACCTGTTGCTACAAAAGGCTACAGTCCAACATACTTGCATGAAGTGGCCAAACATGTTCGAACAAAAGTGACAGAATTTGAGTCACAGAGGAAATACACTCTGAAGAAGGAGTTTACAGTTGATCTTGTACTGTACGTGTTTGACAGAGCAGAAAGTTGGCTTTCAAAGACCCACAAGAAATTCAAAATGAACAATGATGCGCTCACTCAATTAGGCAGCAAGAAAAATCAATATTACAACATATTCAGAAGCTTCTACAAAGGAAACTCATCTGCTGTCGTGCTTGGAGAGCTGACCTGTGACAAACTGAAGATCTCCGCTGTTGAGGCTGTCTGTAACAAGACTGCCATTGATGTCGCTCGAGAAATGAGGTGCAGTGTCCCAGCATTCAATGGGAACAGATTGAACTTTGAGAAACATGTGTTGAAGTCACTCGCAGAGAAAGAGGACTTTGATGGTTTTATCACCTACATCCAACAGCCAAGGAACCAAGCAGAGAGTTTCATAAAGGAGGAAGTTGAGAAATACATCTTCACAGAACAAAGATATAAAATGCAGAATATGCTCAAGAAAAATGTTGAAGAAATCCTCAAACTTATGCGTCAAGCTTTAGTCACTGCATCAGAGAAAGTCAAAACTCAGGGAGGAGACATAGACACGTGGGTGAAGGAATTTTCCAGTTTGCTCAAAGATGAGCTGAGCTTCACCATTTGTTGGCAAAACTTCAGTGACATAAACAATTTTGACTTTCTTAAAGAAGAGATAGCGAAAGGCCTTGTGTCAGTCTTACAAGAGATGAACAGCATGCCATTGGAAAAGATCAAAGAATTCAGACTGCAGCCCGATCAAATCCTCATCGATCAGCTGTGTAACTGCTGCTGGGAAACGTGTCCATTCTGTGCAGCTGTTTGTACCAACACTATGAAAGACCACAGCCCTGACAAACACAACGTCCCCTTCCATAGACCGTCTGGTATTCACGGATGGCACATTAAGGGCAAAGTGGATCTGGTCATTGATTTCTGCACATCATTAGTTGCAAGTGAAGGCTGTTTCCACCCCAATCCTGATTCAGAGGACACTATTCCTTATAAACAGTATCAAAATGCTGGGGGAAATTATGCTAAATGGGAGATTACTCCTGATGCGTCTAAAATGACATACTGGAAATGGTTTGTGTGTCGATTTCAAACTAAACTGGAAGACCACTATAACTTAAAATTCCAGGGCAGAGGAGACATTCCCAGTGAGTGGAGAGAATACACTAAACAAGAGGCTATTGACAGTCTTGATGAAATGCTCTAAATAAAGTGACTGGGAAACAACAAGCTCGACTCAAAGTGACAGAAACCGGAAGTATCATAAACTGTTCAAGACAAAAAATAGTTATTTTAATTTTATTAATAAAGTGAGACAGTAGCAATATTATAGATTAAGCCTTTCCAAAATGACCGAGTTCGCACTTATTTTCTATTTCTAGGCCAAAATAAAGCGTTAACGCAGGGTGATTATTTGATGGAATTAACGCAAAAAACGCATGCGCAGAATGACCCGCCCCGTGCATCCCACCGGCTCTGCACTACAGTCACTCTAACGTTGTGGCTGACCCAGGATCAGTAGCTGCGCGCGGCCAAACATAACAACACGCTAGCCCATGCCATGTTTTGAACCGCTAATGACCACGTCTGTGTCGCAGGCGGCAGTTGGTGTCAGAGCAACAGGAGGAGAAACATTGTCCGCTCTGTTCAGAGCCCGCGAGGACACAAACGTCTGCAGTTTTCAGAGGTGTGTGTGATTAGACATCAACATAACATCGGCTTTCTGGCACAAATGAACAGTCCCCTAGGACGTGGTCGCGCGCGTACAAACACACACCGCGGACTGCAATCAAGTTGTATTCAAGAATCCACAACCTATGGATTCACCAAATAAATGTCATTATATAGCCTATATTTGCTCAAGGACATAGCAAAGAAACAGAAAAATTTAATTATGGTGTGGTAGACATGTATTTTAGTTTTATTTTAATTTATTTTCAGTATTAAAACCATCATTTGGGTTTTCAATTAATAAAAAGACAAATTTTAAATGTACATATCCACCTTGTCATTTATCTTTCCGTTCATACAACAATATACAGAGAAAATTCAAATTTTTCGGGCATATTTCGAATGGTAGAATTAATCGTGATTATTCTGATTAAAAATGTTAATCGTTTGACAGCCCTATCTATTTCATAAAATGTTTTAATTGAAATAATTACATTTTTAGTGAGTGGGCTGCAAATGAATGAAAGCAAATGAGAACACGATGATTGTGTAATTATAAATTGTGTTTTTAGCTTTTACAGGGTGATTTTAAAACGTATGACAGAATTAAAACATGCATTTCTTTATGTTACAATATTATGACGATGCAATTAAAAAACTAACATTTAAATCATATGTGTCAATCTCAAGGCCCGAGGGCCAGATGTGGCCACGTCATTTTATTTGTTAATGTTGCTTTAAATTGTGCATTGACCATAAACTACATTTCCCACAATGGCGATTATGTTACCTGCGAAGTGACGGCATCCCGCCACTAGATCGCAATGTCCAATATCAGTGTTTAATTAATGCGACAAGTGAGATTGAGCAGATTGAGAAATATCCACAAATTAGCCCAAAATGTCCAGGAAGCGAAAGATTGATGCAGATGGAAGGTTGCTTCATGAAAGATTGGAAGGCGAATATATGTTTATGCTTCAAGGAGAAAAACCGGTATGTCTTTTGTGTTATGAGGCGGTGTCGGTCATCAAAGAGTACAATCTACGTCGGCATTATTACACTAAACACGGAGCCAAGTACGCTAAAGTTAGCCTTCAAGAAAAACAACAAATTGTCAAAGAGTTAAAAGGCAAACTGCGATCGCAACAGAATGTGTTCACAAAAGCCACAACCAAAAATGATGCTGCAGTGAAAGCTAGCTTTATTACCTATAGCTGAAGAAATCGCCCGCACTTTTTTCAGAGGGTGCCTTTGTGAAGCAGTGCATGCTGAAGGTGTGTGAGCAGGTGTGCCTGCTCACACACCCCACCAGATACAGACTTTTAAAAATGTCAGTTTGTCAAGAAACATCATCGCGGACCGAGTCAAGGAGCTAGCAGGAAACCTGTCAGCACAGCTGGCCGAAGAGTCACGCAGTTACACAGCTTTTTCATTAGCTGTTGATGAAAGCACAGACAACAGGGACACGGCACAGCTATCCATTTTTATTAGAGGCGTGAAGTCGGACATCTCTGTCACCGAGGAGCTCTTGGATGTAGCTGCCATGCATGGGACCACAACGGGACGGGATATTTATGAAGCCGTGGAGAAGTCCGTGAATAAAACTGGATTGCTCTGGGATAAATTGGTGGGATTAACTACAGATGGTGCACCTGCAATGTATGGAGGGAAAATGGGCTTTGTCGGATTAATGAAGGAGAAAATGCAAAAAAGTTACTGTCACACGCCTTTGATAAGTTATCATTGTATTATCCACTAAGAAGCTTTGTGTGGAAAGGTGCTGGGGATGGATAATATAATGACCACAGTCACGAAAACGGTGAACTTCATTCGGGCGCGTGGCCTGAATCACCGGCAGTTCCAGCTGTTCTTGCAGGAGATGGGCTCGGAGCACGGAGACGTCCCGTACCATACAGAAGTGTGGTGGCTGAGTAGGAGCAACGTCCTCAAACAGTTTTTTGAGCTGAGGGAAGACATTGCTGTTTTCATGCAGAGTAAAGGAAAACCCTTGTCTGAACTGTTAGATCCAAACTGGCTGTGTGATTTTGCTGTTATGTGACATAAGTGGGCATCTCGCCCAACTGAATCAGAAGCAGCAGGGACGCAAACAAGTCATCACGCAGATGTCCGACATGATCACATGTTTCCAGCGTAAACCTGACCTATGGAAGTGCCAAGTGGAACAGGCCAATCTTGCCCACTTTCCTGTTTGTCAGAACATCTCGGCCTCAGTTCCCGGTGTTTTTCCATGTGCCAGTTTGAAAAACTGAGCCGGTTAATGAATTTTATGATGATAGGACCTATGGTCAATGAGTTATGGCCAATTTGTTAATAAACCCCGCCCCTGCGTAAACGTTTTGGTCAATGGCGTCCATGTTTTAGAAGCTATCCTACTAATCTCTTATGGACGTCACATATGTACCATAGTCCCCTGAGGCTTCGTGAGATATTTGGTGTTGATGGAGTAAAATCTGAGAAAGTTGGACTTCCGGTAAGATGGCGGACGAGTGAGACGCTTATTTTCGAGCTCGTCCAGGTCGGTTAAATAATAATAATAGTTGATGGTTATAGAGTGACCGAGTGTAGGATTGGAGGGGCAGATGTATCAGATCATAATGCCCCATTTCTAAATATACATCTTAATGCCAGGAAAAGACAAACAATCTGGAGACTTAATGTGGGAATGCTGAATAATAAGAGTTTAGTGGAGGAATTAAAAAAAGAAATCAGGCAATATATGGAAGACAATTGTAATGGAGAAGTTGACCCGCACATGGTTTGGGATGCCCTGAAGGCGGTTGTTCGAGGGAAAGTAATAGCTAAAACATCTAAAATAAAAAAACTTAAAGCAGAGGCGTACCATAACCACTCTTTAAGATTAAGAGAACTAGAGCAACAATACCAAAAGACAAACAACCCAAATATAAGTAAACAAATTAGGGATACCAAAACTAAGATAAACGATATATTAATGGACGAATATGGAAAAAAGTATATATTTATGAAACAAAATTATTATGAAATTGGCCCAAGAGCAACTAAGCTCCTAGCAAAACGTATACGAAAACAGCAAGCAATTAATACTATACATACAATTAAGGATCCATGCACCAATGAGACGATACACGAGCCGGAAAATATAGAAAGAGTATTTAGGGGGTTCTATGAAAAATTATATACACAACCAACTGCTGCAAACGAGGAAGAAATGAGAACCTTCTTAAACGAATTGGATCTACCGTCGATAGGCACTTACCAAAACGAAAGATTAACAGCAGACATTACAAGGGAAGAGATTATTCATGCTATACAATCGTTGAAAAACAATAAATCTCCAGGGAGCGATGGTTATCCTGCAGAGTGGTACAAGATTTTCAAGGAAGAACTGCTACCAGCTCTCCAGACTTCCTTTAATTGGACTCTAAAAGAAAACAAAACACCACCAACCTGGGCAGAAGCAATTATATCAGTCATTCCAAAACCAGGAAAGGATAAGGATAGATGTGAAAATTATAGACCGATTTCAATACTAAATTTAGATTATAAATTATATACGTCAATTATCTCTAAAAGAATAAACACATTCATTACAGAATTAATTGACGAAGCTCAAACGGGATTCATATCGGGTCGACAAACCCAAGATAGTATTCGACGAACCCTACAAATAATTGGCAAAGCACGAAGAGAGAAACAAAGTACTGTACTGGTTAGCATTGATGCCGAGAAGGCATTCGACTGTGTGAATTGGAAATTCCTTTATCAGGTGTTGGAACGATTCGGATTTAATACTAAATCAATACAATTGATTAAAACACTTTATCATAAACCCTCTGCTAGAATTAAAATTAATGGAAGTTTGACCAAGGAAATATATTTACAGAGATCAACCAGACAAGGATGCTGTTTGTCACCGACCCTGTTTGCAATTTTTATTGAGCCCTTAGCTCAGGCAATCCGACAAAATAAAGAAATTAAAGGGGTCACAATTAAAGGTATAGAACATAAATTGGGACTTTTTGCTGATGATTTGATTGCTTTCCTCGAACAACCTAACACATCTATCCCTAATTTGATGAAGCTACTACAATCATATGGCCATCTGTCAGGATATAAAATTAACGTCTCCAAAACCCAGATTTTATCTTTTAATTATACTCCAACAAAAGCGATCCTGGAATTATATGACCTTAAATGGAATCTAAAGTCAATTCAATATTTAGGCGTTACGATCACTAAAAACTCCACAGACCTATATAAAGCAAATTATAACAATTTAGATCAAGAAATAAAAAAAGATATAACAAGATGGTCTACCCTCCCACTGGATTTAAACTCTAGAATTGAGATAGTTAAACTTAATATATTACCCAGATTTCTCTATCTATTCCAATCTTTACCAATAGAGGTACCCCAAGGTCAATTTACAAATTGGGACAGAATGATTTCCAGATTTGTCTGGGGGGGCAAAAGACCTGGGGCCTATCCGAAAAGTCCAATCTCCTAACCTATAAGCCTCCTTTCCTATACCTTAACCCCTAAACGTCATCGGGGTTAAGGAGAGATGAAAGGTGCTTCCTATCGAACATAGGAAAGGACAGCGCTGTTTCAAATGAATTCGACTCCACTTTTCCTAACCGACGTCATTGCGCGACGGCGAGTATTGCTGACGTGAAACTACACTATTCTCCGAAAATTGACTACAACAAGCGCTCGTTTGATCCATGCGTTCTTTTCTTATTGATTTTAATCAGGTTGTCGCCAACAGAGTGAGAATCACTCCCATATATCCCAATTCACATGTGGAATAAAAAGAGGCTACACTTATGTTGATGTTGAAATGAACTGCCCCCAGTAACTTCATTAAATGTGAAGTTGGTATTTTATTTTCTTATGGTGTAAATTATGTGCTACGAAAATAACTATTATGATGTTGGTCTTTTATGAGTTCTTTATTATCTTTAGTCTGTGTGTGTGTGTGTGTGGGGGGGGGGGGGGGGCGGGGTATTTTGTTTTAGCCGAGTTAAACCTTCCTCTCTTCTCTTCTCTTCTCCTCTCCTCTCTTCTGTTTTACCTCTCGTTCGTGTTCGTGTAGAGTCGGTAAACTCCGTCGGTGGCTTGTTGCTTTAAATATTGCCGCCGTAAAGGATTATGGGATACCACTATCTCCTTTCCTTTCGCATAGGTTGGTCAGGAGTAACCTATGTTAAAGGAGGGTTAAAGGATGAATCGAGGCTCCTTTCCTATGCCTTTCCTAAGCATTTTGAGAATTCGGATCACCTATCCGCCGAGTACTTCCGGTTCATCTCGATAGGAAAGGAAATTTCCTATGCAAAAAATACTTTTCGGATAGGCCCCTAGAGTCAGATACAAAACTCTTCAGCTAACAAAAGAGAGAGGTGGTATGGGTCTTCCAAAATTAAGGGAATACTATTATGCTGCTCAATTGAGACCTGTGTACTGCTGGTGTAAGTCAGAATTTAGAGCTAAATGGAAAGACATTGAAAGAGAAGTGAACCAAATTCCAATTCAACATTTGATTGGAGATAATAAACTATACAAGGAACTCAAAAATAAAATGGATCCAATAACAGTGCACACACTAGGTCTGTGGTTTAAAATATTGAAAATACACAAGATTCAGAATGACATAAATATATTAAAATGGGTAGCATATGATAGAAATTTCAAACCTGCAATGTATGATCAAGGATTCAAACATTGGTTAGCAAAGGGAATAACATCTTGGTGTGTTTTGGTAAAAGATGGGAGGCTGGAGAGTTTTGAAAATATGAGAAGAAAATACGAATTGGGAGCTCATGAATTTTATAGATACCTTCAGCTACGGGACTATTTCAAAAAGGAAATCGAAGCAGATTCTTCCAAAGAGGTGAACAGTGTCATCCAAATTATAACAAAAGCATATCAAGAAAGTAACATAAGAATCATTTCGGCAATGTATAAAGGTTTGAATACTAACGACAAACATTCAACTAAATATGTTAAGATGAAATGGGAAAAAGAACTCAATGTACAAATTTCAGATGAAGACTGGCATGATATGTGGAAGACACACCACTCATCCACCAATTCACGAACTTGGAGGGAATTCTCATGGAAGAATGTGATTCGTTTCTTTATAACACCAAAAATGAAAGGTAAACAGCTACACAAACGTCAGAAATGCTGGCGGGAATGTGGGTCTTATGATGTTGATCATTCACATGTTTTTTGGAATTGTCAGAAAATAACTGTATTTTGGGAAATGGTTTATGAGGTATTAAAGCAAATACTAGGATATGAGGTCCCCAAAAGTAGTTTGGTGCTCTATCTATGTAAATTTCAAAAAGAGAATATTATTATGAGTGATGTATATTTAATCAAAATACTGCTAGTAGCGAGCAAGAAAGCTATCACCAGACATTGGCTGAAAGAAACACCACCAACAAAAAACCAGTGGCTTGCTATTGTTGAAGAGATAGCTTTAATGGAGAAACTGACTCACAAACTGAGACTTCAAGAAACACAATTCGACTGTAAATGGGAGAAATGGACACTTTACAGGACTCAAAATGAAGACATTGGACTGGAACAGTAACTTATAACTAACTACAACCTCAGGATATAAGAAGGCACTTCCCAGGCAGTTTGTTATTTTTCCTTGTTTTTTTTTTCCTTTTTTGTTTTTATTTTATTTTTCTTGCCATCACCTAATTGCAGATGTCAATATAATGCTGTCATAACTGGCATGTTACTGTGAAAAAATCAATAAAGATCTAAGTGTAAAAAAAAAAAAAAAAATCTGAGAAAGTTGTGGTCAAAACCCTGTTTTTCATATTATGCTAATTAGCGGAAAATATTCCCAGGCGGACTTTTTATGGTCCCAGAGGCTTTTTTGTAGAACACCCTAAAATACACCTCTGTGAGAAATTTCAAGTGAATCGGACTTACGGTGTGAGGGGCGTGGCCTCTTAAACTTTCTTCAGTTAAAAGATAACGATTAAATCGATAGTTGATCGTTAATTTTCCAGATCATCGATCAAAGAAATTACTTAAAATGCCCATCCCTAAATGGAAGCTAATCGTTCATCTTGATGTATTTTCTTTGTTATTACTATTTCTTAAATACAATTCTGAATGTCTAATCTTGATGTTTTTTATGCCCCTGTAAAGCACTTGGAATGGTTTTGTGTCTGAATTAGAAATAAACTTGCCTTGCCTTATCAAACAGACAAACTGTTTTAAGTTGTATGCTTAAATCTATAGTGCGTAACTCTTTTGTATGAATTAATGTCGGTTACATTCAAGCTATTGCTAAATGAGTTGACACAAGTTGATTAAGCCTATCAGCTCCTCAAAACTCTCTGTATTTCTCAGTATGGTAGTGTTTCAAAACTGGTGTCTTCCCCCGACACTGGTCCAGGGGCCTATTTCAGGTAGCTGGTTTTACATACTCTGAGTTTAATCCTGCGCTCTGAGTTGGTCAACTCAGAGCGCAGGGTTGATGAGTAACTCTGTTCGGTTACAGAACAGTGGATCAGCGTTGGGTCAATCAACTCTGAGCGTGTTCACTCTGGGTGGAGCGTGTGCATAAAAGCCATCGTCAATGGATCGCTGATAACATGATTCACCATGGAAACAGAAGAAACAAATGCGTGATCCTCCCACTTCTCCACTTCTCAAAAAAAAAAAAAAACTTCTCCGCTACTCCCACTGGCGTTAGAAATATTAACAAATGAGTTTATGGTAGCCTATGGAGAATATATAAGGGGATATTGTCACATAACTCTGATCTAATCTCCTCGGCAACTATTTTAAAAAGTTACGCATATCAGTAGTAAAGTAATAAAGCTGGCGCGGCACAGCATTTCTGACCGTGTTTTATATTCTATGCTCTGTATAATATTTTGGGAAGCTATAGCCTAATAGCCCACTGTGCAGTAAACAGACTGTCGCTTCTTTTAAATGGGGAGTGAAAGACATTAACGTCTGACACATAAGGTGACAGTTTCCATTGAAGAGCCTGATTGATTTATTACCAGATCCATTTTCCTCAAGTGATCACAGTTTAAATTATTATATAATAATTTTTATATTCATATTAGGCTATTTAACGAGGCTCGTCTGTGACTTTAGGATCGCACAAGTGAACAGTAACATTCGCGTGCAGCCGCAGCGTTACATGAATCCACCTGACATAAATCTGTTCAGTGGCACAGACGTTAAAAAGCATACAATACAAATAGGTTTATTAATCTGAATGTAGAGCATGTCACGATGTGTAAGGTGGCCGCCTATATGAACGGACCGAGGGCTGAGAACAAGGCTACTGATCAGATAAATTATCGGTCAAACGTAAAATCATGAACCCTTTCAGCCGTGCGCTCGGCCCCTCCCTCACGATAAGCTCCATGAGACATAAATAAATTATGTCCTCACATTCCTGCTAGCAAAAGACGTGCCCTATCAACATAGACGGATTATGAGATAATGGGCACAAACTCTTAAAGGGCCCCCCACTCGTCCCTTATCCAGTCAGGTACACTGACTTTTCCACATAGACACATACAATTAAAGGCAACAACATATTAAAGAAGTCACTGTTTCGCACAGGATTTTGGGATACTGTGGGAGGGGCCCATTTCAAAAGATAAAGGGTAGATAGCTACTTTTTATGAACAATTTATAATTCACACATAGAAAGCTTATTTATGTATGTGTGAGGGGGCCTTCAAGGCCCTTCACTCATACAGAATACTAGTTGAGGGGCCCATGATGATTTCTATCTTGTTCAATTTTAATGAGTATCCTTATATTTAGGCTATTCCTTTTTGGACCCTGTTATTGACATCAGTGACTGAGCTCTTTGACTATGCAACATGAAAAGTTACTATCAGTAGCTCTGGCTAAGGGCCCCCCTGAGCCCTTGGGCCCCTGGGCCTGTGCCCGGTGTGCCCGTGCAGTAATCCACCCCTGCCTATCAATTTCATTTGCATCGGTTTATTTTTATTTTGACATAGGCCTACTTATTTTGCTCAATTATTAAAAATAGTTTTTAAATTATTTGCATTTTCCTTGTGTTCAGTTCAATTAGGATGTTTAAAGTCCAAAGTCATGGTGTCAAAAGTTAAATACATAATGTTCTTAAATCAATGAATAATTGTCTATAATAATCATGATAACACGATGACAATCAAGAAAATCATGATAAGGATTTTTTTGCGACGACCAAGAAAGGACTTCAAAGGCTTCACTTCCTGAGGTGCTTGAAGAGGGCACGTCTCCCACAAAAGCTGCAAGTGAGCTTCTACAGGTCAGCCATCGAGTCGGTTCTCACATACTGAATCACTGCATGGTACTCTGGCTGCACCACAGACAACAGGAAAGCTCTCCAGCGCATCATTAAGAGCTGAGAGGATCACCGGCACCCAGCTCCCCAGACTGGAGGACATCTACCTGACCCGCTGTCAGTGATGCCGGTAACGCGTCATCGGACCTCTTTTTTCAATAACGAGTAATCTAACGCGTTACTATTTCCAAACCAGTAATCAGATTAAAGTTACTCATCAAAGTCGCTGTGCGTTACTATTTTATTTTCTTCATTTTCCTTTGTAAAAATATACAGTATATTTTTGCTTTCTTCTTGCCTATCGGACGGTGGTGAGTGACAACCACAACCAGTATCACTGTGTGACGTGTCAAGCATGCGACAACTCACGGCGACAACTCATATGTACGCGCTCAAACCACGTAAAACAAACAACAATGGAGCGAGGAGAGACCATGGGAGAGAGATGCACGTTTTCTAGCTGGAAATACCATCACTATTTTCAGTTTGTGTCAGCTCAAGGTGACATTATTAAGGTTCTATGTACACTCTGTGCTGGCAGCGGCAAAGTGCTATCTTGCTTCAAGAACACTATGTCAAATTTGAAGAAACATTTGGAGTCGCAGCACGACACAGTCAAACTTACCGATCAAGTGCCACCTGGATCGAAGCGAAGAGCTGCTAATGCAGGAGGAGGCACTGGGGCAGCCACCCCCCAAACAACAAAAGCTGAACTTCGGTGAAAAAACAGTAAGTGTGTGGGAGTTGAAGAAGTCGGTCGGACAGTATGTTGTCGAGGAAATGCTGCCCTTAAACACGGTTGACTCGCCCTCGTTTCGTGCCATAATAAATAAAATCCCTACCAGTCACAATGCAGGGCTGCCTCACAGAACACAGTTTTCATTGTACCTGGATACAGAGTATGCAGAGATGGAGAGAAATCTGAAGGCCGCGCTAAATGAGGTCGACTTTGTGTCGACTACCGCAGACATCTGGACCGCCAACAACAGAAGCTATATGGGAGTAACGCTCCACTGGATCAGTAGATCCACATTAGAGCGCAATAAGGCTGCATTGGCATGTCGGAGAATTCGCGGTAGACACACGTATGATGTTATTGGTGCAGAACTCGAAAACATTCACTGTTCATATGGGCTACTGAACAAAGTAGTCGCAACAGTGACTGATAATGGATCCAACTTTGTTAAGGCGTTTAAAGTTTATCAGCCTGTCAAAGAGTCCGATGATGAGACTGAGGAGGAGGTGTCCACCCCCACAGATGATGACGTCGCTTTTTTAGATCTCTCAGAAATCCTCTCGGCTACGGATGAAAGTGATGGCCAGCTGTCTCTTCCCCCGTACTACAGGTGTGCTTCACACACCATCAATTTAATTTCCACAAGTGATGTGGAGAAATATATAACTTCTAATGCAGAGAGCAAGGCTGTGTATAGGAGCAGCACAGCAAAATGCACAGCTCTCTGGACCAAAGCAAGTAGATCTGCCCTTGCATCAGAAACAGTGGAGGAAGTAAGCAAAAGAAAGCTTTTGGTACCAACATCCACACGGTGGAATTCCTTTTTTGATGCTGTAAAGAGAATAGCAGAAATCCCCATGGGTGAGCTGAATACTCTGTGCACCAAGCTGGGAGTTCCATGCTTCAAAGACAAAGAGTACCAGTTCCTGCATGAGTACTGCACCGCCATGAAGCCCCTGACTGCAGCCCTGGACATTTTACAAGGCGACTGTCCTTATGGGACTTTACTACCCACACTAGAAGTTCTGATGCAGAAGACCCTGGCTGTGAAAGATGACCTCTCCAGGATGACTGCAGGCCTTCCAAATGCCATAGTGCAGGTATGTTCCATCTTTAAGCTAGTTAAAATGTCTTGCATCATCACACTATTCATAAACATGGAACAGAATATTCATTATCATTACAAAAAAGATTAAAACAAATACGAATGTCAGTAAGTAACTTAAAACCAATAATCCATAATATTGATCCCACATTAGGCATGGTTTGAAAGTTATTGAATTACATAATAAATATTAGGCCTTGTAGGCATAAACATATCAATTATATTTTTCAGGCTATCCAGACTCGTTTTGCCGGTGTGATGGATGACAAAGATGCCCTTCTCGCAGCTGTCAGTTGTCCAAAATTCAAACTCCGATGGATGAGAGATGCAGGTAGGAGGGAGAGAGTAAAAGAGCTTCTGACAGCAGAGTGCCGCAAAACTGCTCCTGCAGGACAGCCCTGCCAGTGTGCCCACCACATCTGCCGGCCAAGGTGAGATGGACTTTTTCACTTTTGAGGAAGAGACAGAGGAGACCTAGGCCCAATCCCAAATGACTCCCTAGGCACTCCCACTCCGTGAGCGAGTGTCACTCGCTGTGGAGTCACCCTCGCGGCTGTGGAGTGCCACTCGATCATTAAGGGCGAGGGTATAACAACGGTGCGGCTTTGGCAAGCCCTCGCCTTTGTCAGACAGAAACAGGAAGAAACCTGGAGACACTAGTTAACTGTTAAGTCTTTATTTCTCACCCTAAAATAAAATTCCACCACATTTATATTTGACCTGAAACACTCTTTACATTCATATATAGGCTACAGGCTACGCATGTGAGAGTAAAATGTAGTATTGAATAAAAACAAACTCACTCCCATGCTTTTTTGGCTGCATAATTTATTTGTTGTTAAACATTTTCTAACTGCATATTCTTAATTTTACCAGCTCAGTCTGTAGTGGAACAACGGGTGGGTGTTTGATCCGCTGTTTAATTATCCTTTTAGTTTACATGCACAGCATACAAAACCAGGTAAAAGAACAATAGTCTGCTAAAGCATGTATTCCACTTGTCATGATACGTTAATCTGCCATTACGACCGACGAATCGCGGCAGTTAATTAGCGTGCATAAATTATAATGCACTGCAAGGGTGGTCATAAATAAGAAAAGTCATGCGCTCCAGCTGACTGACGTCACCGCCGCTATTACTACCCCTCATCGGCTTTAAATAACAGTAACACAAATCTTACTAACAATTTAAGGAAACAATAATCGCTGTCCCTTATTAACTTGTGGGCATTTTCTTCATATGCTTCGTTTTATCTTTTATCCACGGTCCTGAAGATACACTAACGGTAGACAAGTGGCATAATCAAATCAACAAGTGTAAAACAACATGTTCGTTCCGATATTGTAGGCTACCCTCCGGTACCGTCATTTAGGGCTATGCATAAAAATAATCAATCAAATGTCTGTTTGAGGTAAGAGAACGTTTCATTTATAATTCGGGAAACAAACTCCATGGAACTCTCATTTGTAAGTTGGCTCTTCCATTCCGGACATAATTGATTGGCGGACACCTGTGTCAAACGTAGGGCTGAGCCATCATCGATGCAGACTCGTGATCGAGGGCTTTATAACCCACTTACACTCGAGGCTCGGTGGTTTGGGACGGCACTCAATATGGCGGGCCCTCCCCGCGAACGCGCAAACGGAGGGATAGTGGATAGGGTTAGGGTGTAGGGGGTGGATCTAGATTGGGCCCTACTGTGCAGAAAAGGAAGTCATGGGCTGTGTCTTGATTCAGGGGTTGCACCCTACGTAGGACGCAGTCTCGCGGTCTATGAAGGCTATAGCCTATGAAGGCCGATTTTAAGGCCGGTTTTAAGGCCAACGAGCCTTGTTAAACGAGACGGTCTCCGCAGGTCTCCGTATACGAGCATTTCCGGTTCACGTAACAAGCCGTTACCTTGCGTGACGACTCGCCGCTCCTGTGCTGCCTAGCAACCCTGATTGCTGCCAACGGAGACAGCCCTGTCAACGGAGGAAAAAAGAAAAAGAAGTTGCCTACCAGACGAAAATAAAAAAAAAGTACAAGAAAAAAAGAAAGGAAGATAAAAGTTAAGAAGATGGAGCAACACGTTGCTGTTTTGTTATTTTTTATTTTATTTTATGCGATCTCTGAAAAAACCGCAATGAATCTTGGGATATGTTGGGCCACGAAGGATCCATCTGATGCAGCCTTCAAAACCGTGAAACGAAGGCTGCATTTCTCGGCCGCATATGAGGAGCCTTGCAAAGAGCCTTGCAAATGGGACAGCCTTTGCGCGCCGCTATGACGCAATCGGTCTTCAAATGCAGCCTACTAAGACCGCAGCCCCTGAATCAAGACACAGTCATGGACTACCTGAGGTCAGCTTATGACCTTCAGATTCTGCATCAGTTTTCAAACATAAAGATCATTTTCTTGAAGTATAACTCTCCAACCCCATCAAGTGCTCCTGTGGAGCGGCTCTTCAGTCTGGGAGGTTTGGTGCTCACGCCTAGAAGAAATAGACTTTCTGACAAGAGGTTTGAGAAGATTCTGTTAATGAGGTACAACCACTGGTTTAACCGCCCCACTCCACTGTTTCACTCATAAGCCAAACAAAAGTAGACATGATACCAATGTTGTCAAACCACTCCTTGCTGCTCTAAAAGAATATGTCAGGTCAAGAAAGACTGTCTTTATTTTGTATTGTATCAAAGCAAGTATTTATGTTGTGAAGTCAGAATAGACTGTATTTTATTTTTTATAAAAACATAAATTTTTTCAGGAAAATGATTCGAAGTTCAACTTAAATTGTCAGGAGATACATTGTTGACATTGCACTTCCAATAAAGTCAGTATTGGCAAAACCGGTTGTAATTTTTTTTATTTTGAGGCGGCAGGGGGTGTTGTTGCAGCTAAAAGTAACTAATAAAGTAACTTGTAATCTAACTTAGTTACTTTTAATATCAAGTAATCAGTAAAGTAACTAAGTTACTATTTTGAGGAGTAACTAGTAATCAGTAATCGGATTACTTTTTCAAAGTAACTGTGGCAACACTGCCCGCTGTACTCGGATGGTCATGGGCATCCTCAGAGACAGCACAAACCCTGGACACTGCCTCTTCACCCTCCTGCCCTCAGGAAGACGTTACAGGACACTGCTTGCCCGCACCACAAGACTGCAAAACACTTTCTATCATACTGCCACACTGACACTCCCCATCTCATACACACATGATTGCGCTATTGACACTTAAGGACTTGGACTGTTGAAAACATTTTATTTATATATAATATATATTTTACTTTTATATATATTGCCGTTGCACTGTTGATATTGTTGTTTTTATATTTTCTCATATTGCAATGACAATAAAGATTATTCTGATTCTGACACGCAGTGACTTATATTATCCACTAGATGTCACTATTGATATTTCTATTCATCAGTAAATCACAGTCTGTCCAGCTGCAGATTTACAAGAAGTCACATGGGTGAGAGGCTGTGTTCGAAAAGCCATTCTAATGTCCTCCCTCCTACATACTCAACATGTACTACATACTGTCTAATTAACGATCCATTGTGTATGTGAGGTTCGTCAGACCGTTTATACAGAAGTATACAGAAGCAATAAAGAATTGGAAAAAAAACCTTCTGAGTCGTTTGAAAAGATGCAATGCATTGTCGAGTAGGAAAAGTAACCTATCGATCCATACACAAAATCTTTCCGAAAGTAAGTATTCATCTGGGCAATTCGCGCCTACGCAAACTCGCATACACAACCACAATATACTCAAATTGACGTCAAAATTAGTATGAGTAGGACGTTATTAGGCAGTTTAGTATGAGTCGGACGTTAGTAGGGCTTTTTGAACACAGCCACTCACTGAGGAGTTTTACAACACATCAATTTATTACTGATTAGTTTATTTACAGCAACATGTTCTCAAACACATAATAATTAAAATACAAACAGTCCTGTAACAAAACTTCTATGATAAGAGTTATAATGTCTGTGAGTTTACTATTAGACAATAGGGAAATGTCTTGGAGCTAAACACTCTAGGCGGAGTCAGGAGGCAACTCAGAAAACTCCCTACTGGCCAGTAACTTTCCGCTCTGTTACACTCTTATAGGGACTTCTGCCTTTGAACAACTAGTATCTGTCAGTGATAAGAACCGGTCTGGAAAAATGCTGCTTTGCCAGATTGAATGTGAAAGTAAAGTCAATGTTGACACGCCTCACCAACTCTTTGGGTTTCAGTGAAAGTGGAAAAGTACCAGGTCAGATTACAGAGAGATTACAAAAGAGTTGGTGAGGCGTATCAACATCAAGTTTACTTTCACATTTAAACTGGCAAAGCAAAAAAATAATTCAAAGGCAGAAGTCCCTATAAGAGTGTGCCGTCTGAGTTCCAGCGTATACACTGTTCACTCACTGACAACGCATGAAGCTCACTCACACGTTTGACTGAGGCAATCGCTAGAATAAAGGCCACCTTTGCCGACAGCCATTTTAGCAGCACCTGATCAAGGGGCTCAAACGGGGGAGATGGAGGGCCCTAGAGGCAGGTCCCATGAGGGAACCTTGACAACCAGCGGGAGGTACCTCCTTGGTCACCAAAGAATGAGATCCCACCGTCTGGCTATCAACCTGGTTGTGCCTGGATGAAATGGCAGCAACATAGACCCTTAAAGTGGAAGCAGATAGCTTCCTTTTCAGTAAAGACTGCAAAAAACGCAGTATCATTGGCACTGATGAACTCTCCGGTACCTCTCTCTGAACCTCACACCACGCAAATATCTTCCACCTGTCAGCAGCCCTGGTGGAGGGAGCTCTTGAGTCTACAATTGTGTGTAGAGAAAATGAGACCATAAGCTGTATTACACAAGCATGGGTGTTTATTCAAAGAATAGTTGCCCCAAGGTCTTGGTTCCTTGGACCCTGGAGGACCATCCATGACTCCTAGCCTGCAGGCTTCAGTCAGGAATGGCCATGAGCACAACCAAAACGGCATACTTTATACTGTTACATCAAAGCATTCAGTTCTCAACAAAAGCACACAGCATGTAGTGTGTATGGATTGGTTGGACCTGAAGGGGAGGGAAGGCTCTGAGACTGTCTGAAAGAACAGTGATCGACACAGCAGGGGGGAGTCTAGGCATATGACAATGGACAGTGTTGTGCCTGAACGCGTTCAATGAACGATCGTTCGTGAACTCGTTCATATTGGGTGCGAACGTGAACTGAACGTATGTGTTTCTGCCTGTTGAACGTTATTGCGAACGCGTTCATTCTGGCGTCTGTGAACGCCGCTCTTACAGTCGTTCAATCGTTCATTGAGTGCCAGATTTCCATAGAAAACCCCCGCTAAAAGACAGCGTAAACAGCCCTTAATATGTAGCTGAAAAACACCCAATCTGGCAACACATGCCACAACAGCGTCGCACCGCCGCTGCGTCATCAAAATGCGAAACACCGCGGAAAAAAACTAAAACAAATGAATGCACCAGCACTTACTCAGACCATGGACCTAGCCTCAGGCTCTACCCTCTTCTTCGTATGATTGTTAACTAACTCAGATTGTGTTTGTGTTAATAATTATGTCAACACATCTTCTGGACTTTGTTGTTAACAGTAGGCCCTACACTGCAGTTTAGAATGGTCTCCTTGAGGGTTTTACTATTTTAAGTTGTGATTTGTTTGTAGAACCTGCCTGGTATATGTTTCCAGTATTGCTTTCTTTGAATGAAATTTCATGTGAATTGTTTCCAGGTTTGGAAAATTATAAAAATGGAAAAACATTTGCACCTTAGCCCAATTTTTGTTTGAATAATTCTTCATTAAAAATATCATTCAAACAGCAACTTTTTCCTCATGTTTTTGAGAATATACTGTAGGGGTAAAAGTTGCAGCTGGCTTCTAGTGTGGACTGAATGTTATTGAAATAATTTACGTCTGTGGTTCTATATGGAATGTGGCAATTATTTAGAAAAATAATGGCCTGCAGCAACATATTGAAAGAACTATGAACTAGTTCATTTTTTAACTGTGAACTTAGTTCAGAATTTTGAATTATGAACTATGAACTGAACTAGTTCATTTTAAAGTGTGTGAACTGAACTTTGAACTAGTTCACGTAGAAAAATAACTTTCCCAACACTGACAATGGACAGGGGTAACCTGTCAGAATAAGCATTCATTAGGAGTGCTATACGTGGGGGGTTCGCAGAGGATGGCTGAAACGCAGACAGAATAGTGTATTGCTATGTAAAAGTCTGTTGATTATGCAAGAGACATACAGGAGGGAATATTTTCTCATCACAATTGTTTGAACTGCTTCCAGGGGCCTGTTGCATAAAACTAAGATTGCCATGGAAATGTATCCTTTACGTTTAGCCTGGTCCGACCAACTTATTCTGTTGCCTGATTGGCTCAGTCAGCTGTCACTCCGATCTGAAATCAAGGTGTTTTACAGCTATTCCATGATCTTCTGTGTACTCCTTTATTTTCATTAGCCTGTTTTAAAGTATCACATACAAGACTGCATTAGTTAAATAGTTATTTTTTATTTATTTTATCTAATTTCTTCAGGAAATGCTTTTTCTAGTTAGACTACAAACAGTCCTGTAATAAAACTTCTGTGATAAAAGTTATAATGTCTGTGTGTTTACTATTAGACAGTAGGGAAATGTCTTGGAGCTAAACACTCTAGGCGGAGTCAGGAGGCAACTCAGAAAACTCCCTGCTGGCCAGTAACTTTCCGCTCTGTTACACTCTTATAGGGACTTCTGCCTTTGAACAACTAGTATCTGTCAATGATAAGAACTGGTCTGGCCAAGAGGGAAAAATGTTGCTCTGCCAGTTTAAATGTGAAAGTAAACTTGATGTTGACACGCCTCACCAACTCTTTGGGTTTCAGTGAAAGTGGAAAAGTACCAGGTGAGATTACAGAGAGATTACAAAAGAGTTAAATGGGGTTAAGTGTCTTGCTCAAGGACACAATGGTAGAGATGGTGGGCTCCGTAGATGTAATTGCAGCCACCACTAGTTTTACTACTGACACCCTCCTGTGCACTTTAAGAATAATGCTTTCCCCGGGATTTGAAAAGGGTCAATTGCGGGAATTTTCAGCAACCTGTGTCCGCCTATGAGGCTCTTTTTTCAGACACTTTTACTTTGAAGCCTCGGCGGGAGAACCAGGCTGACACGTGCAACCTTAACACTTTACTGTCAAATACAGGGTTAGGAGTGAGAGTTATTTGGGGACGAGATCAGCAAATACATTTGGTCAAATAACTACAGGATTTCCCCCGCTCGGAATATTGAATGAACTTTTTTTAAATTAAATATAATCACAATCGAGTTTGCAGTTTGTAACGTAATCATGCATGACACAAAGCCTACGTGATGAGGGCATATAGTTGTTTATACACCCAGTCCATTTTACCTAAAAAAAATGTATTTGACTGAAATCACTTTTAATCCCCGGTAGCAGGATTGGAAATAATATTAATCTCAAAAGGAATCTAGTTGTAGTCTTGCAATATGAGACTTAAGTCTTTACAAAATCTCAGTCTGTGACTGAACACTCAGAGGACTAATGACTCATTGTCTTCAGGTGTGAGTTGATTGTCTTTAGATGTGAGAGGGTCAGTTTTCAGTCTTTTCAAAGTCTTTTAAAAGTCCTTTAGTGTAAGCCCAGCATTAGTCGAAATTTTGAGAATAA
Organism: Ammodytes marinus; assembly: GCF_949987685.1. Classification (NCBI taxonomy): domain Eukaryota; kingdom Metazoa; phylum Chordata; class Actinopteri; order Uranoscopiformes; family Ammodytidae; genus Ammodytes; species Ammodytes marinus. The sequence continues at coordinate 1,034,509 of NC_137220.1, forward strand.
AGACGAAATAAAATATCAAGGAATATGAGAGGAGGACTTTTTTTTTAGCAAGAAGTTTTTTATTTTTGTTTAAGGAGGAAGTATTTTATTTATTTATTTTAGGGGTAAGTTGGAGGAGGAGAAGGAGGAGGATTTAGGAGAACATGCAACAGTTGATTTAAACTCAGTGGGAGGGGTTTGAGATAGACATGCTGCGTCATGTTATAAAGCTCTGACTGTAAGTGACAGATTCCCAGAAAGGCGGCAACATCTACAGAGACCAGGCACTAAGAAAACAAACAAAAAAAGGTAAGTTTCTATTTACCTACTCCATTCTCCTTTTTTAAATCTGGTTTGACATTCAGGTATATCTGTGTGAAAAAGGTTGTATTATGTTTGCCTGCTTACTATGCAATCCACACATGTGTTTATTAGGATCCTGTAAACTTAATACAATTGTTTCCTAATTCCCTTCTTCACTGTCACTCTCATGCACTGCAGTGTAAATTAAAACTGAAATCTTTCTAAATGTACACATTTTTGTGCATCATCCTCCTTTGTTTAAAAACACATAATACACACAATCCAAATAACTCGGTGTAATAATCTGTTAACCCTTATGCCTTGTTCAAAAAAAGATACACTGGGTATGTTCAGTACAAGATTTGTATTTTGAACTTTAAACTGCAATAAAATTATGTAAGCTCAATATTTTTCCCCAATTAAAAAATTTTTTTTTCATGAAGGGGTTGTTGTTCAATTTATGTTATGATTTCATTAATCACAATTAAAAATGTACCCTTTAGATGCCAGTTTTGATCATATACCTCCAACCGCTTTTTTGAAAAATACACTAAAGTTCAATATTATTATTTTTTTATATACTTTGATTATTATTAGTATCACTGCATTATCCATCTAAATAATAGGTGAGAAAATTGATTTTGGTAAATTTTTATTTTTTGTATAATGTCAGATTGAAAAATAAAGTTACACTGAGTATGTTCGGTACACAATTTGTATTTTCAACTTTAAACTGCAATAATATTATGAAAGATCAATATTTTTATCATGATTTAATTAATCACAATCGAAAAATACCCTATAATTCAATACTCAAAAGAAAATGTACTTTGATTATTAGTTTCACCGGCTTACCCACTTGAATAATAAGTGAGAAAATAGATTTTCAGATTTAATAAAAAAGTTACACAGGGTATGTTCGGGACAAGATTTTTTACCATTGACTTCCATTATGATGACACTTTTGGACTTTAAAAAAAATTTAAGTGAAAAAAAGGTTTTGCCTCTGATTTCCCATTTTTCTGCAGAAAACACAATGCAATTTGGTAAAATGAACCAATTGACACCAAACTTTGCATGAGGATCTACAGAAAAATTATTAAAAATAATTTTGCTACGACCATCAATGACGAAAAAGTAGCGCTTTGAATATTTGCGCATTAGCTACCTTGTACGTAAATGCTCATAAATTCTAAACTATAAATCATATCAAGTCCAAATTTTAGACTTATGTTGGGGCTATCCTTTAGCCTGGAAATCCAGACCCTGATATCTCGAACGATAGAGGGTCTGGCCACGATCAATAGTAATTTCCAACTCAAGGGGCGGCTCCTACTCGTGCATTTCAAATGCCACTGCACGCAGTTGGATAGCGCTACAACCAATCAGAGCGATGCACATGACGTAAGCCCCTTTCGTTTAGCGAACAGCTGTTAAACTGTTAAATTAAACGTTTGCCGTTGTCGGTCGGCAAAACAGAACATTCCACTTACTTGCTAATGAAAGATTTGAGTGCCGTCTTCCAAATCGTTAAGGGTCGAGGCCAATGCAGTCTCAACATATCCGCAGCCATCTTTGATGTTTACTATCACGGCTTCGACGTCGCATGCACGTCACTGTCGTCATCCGGTTACGTCCTCCCCAGAGTACCATATAAAGGGCTCTGGCGCGCCCATATTAGATAGAACCAATTGAAATCATAGCCAGATTTCTGGTTTTCGTGATAAAGCTTCAACGGAGCGTGTCCAGACCAACACGCGCAGCAAATTTAATTTGCCAGAGCCTAGTGGCAGGTCTGGGAATGCCAGGCTAGCTATCCTTAGTAGCACTTCCAAAATGTTTCGGAAAATTTCCCCATAAACACAAAAAGTATATATCTTACCTATCCTACCTTATCCACACAGCCTATTTCTCTGCGTTTTTTTTTTTGCTTTTTGGTCTTTAACTCCCAAACCGAGCATCCTACATTCAAAAACTTTGCTTCCCTTGATTCTGTGAGGTGAGCGGCCGGTGCCGCGGTCGATGACGCTCGTTCCCGAGTTGCGTCGGAGGTTTGGCCCCCGTTCATGCTTGCAGGTCTAGTTAGAGGGCCACGCCCGAGCAGGAGCTGGGACTGTGTAATGAAGAACTACGCGGTTCCCAAGTCCTGCTGGGCAGGGAACCCTATTGTTTTTGCTGGAACTTTTATTATTCCTCTCTGCGTTAAACTGGTGCTGCAGCCCAAACCGTAAAGGGTTTGGACATGCTACTTGCATGACTAGATCCAGGTCTGGGCTGGGTACGCAGACAAAAAAATTCAGACATGCCGGCCACTAGGTGGCGCTACAACCAAGGAAAACGTGTTTGGGGCTTTAACCTTTAACACCATCCAAAGACACCTACTCATCCAGAAGCTTCACCACCTCAACACTCCACCCATCCTGATCCATCTCCTGCACAACTTCCTCAGCGACAGACGGCAAGCTGTTCGGGTAGGCACATCCACATCACCCACACTCACCACCAACACCGGAGCCCCCCAGGGCTGTGTGCTTAGCCCTTTCCTATACACCCTTTACACTAATGACTGCACCAGCCCCTCCCACACCACCACCTACCTCAAATACTCTGACGACACTGCCATCCTCGCCCTCCTATCAGACAATAACTCTGTATCGGATTACCACAACACTATCACTCACTTCTCCCAATGGTGCACACATAACTTCCTCCATCTCAATGTAGCCAAAACAAAAGAAATAACAATAGGTACCCCATCACCCCAGCCCCCCACTCTCATCAACAATGAGACAGTAGAAACAGTTGACAGCTTTAAATACCTTGGACTCACACTGGACAATAAACTCAATTTCGACCAGCACACAACGGACATTCAAAAAAGGAGCCACCAAAGACTGTATGCCATCCGTAAACCTAAAGGACTCTATGTTGCACCCCATCTCCTCCTTCTGTTGTATCAAAGTATTGTCCAACCCATCCTGCTCTACTGTTCCATCTGTTTCTTTAACATGCTCACTGTCAAAAACCGGGTCAAACTCACACGTGTCACAAATATAGCTGCCAAAATAATTGGTCTCCCCACACCCACACTGTCAGAACTGAATCTCAAGGCCATCTCACGCATTGCATCCACAATAGCACAGGACAACACTCACCCACTCAACTGCCACTTCACTGTCATGCCCTCCGGACGCAGGTACAGGTCCCTGTTGTGCCGGAGGGCTCGCTATGGCAAAAGCCTGGTGCCTGCAACCATAGCAGCCCTCAACAAAAGGCCAAGATAAATCACCCCAGTCCCACCCTGTTTATATATCCTGTATGTATGTTTACTTTGTTTCTGTCTATTGTCTGTCGGCGTGCAGCCCATAAATGTACATGTGATGTGAAAAAGAATTTCCCCTTGGGGACAATAAAGTCTAAAGTCTAACTCCAACACCAAACATAGTCGAGTTAAACACGTTATATCCACAGATTCACTCAAGTAATCTGCATCTGCATCTGCATCGCAAAAACTGTGCAAGTCACCGTTCCATACTCCTACAGTTTTTGCCGGATTGGGATGGAACAAAAATAATTATGCTCTACAGATGCCCATCAGCAAAAGTTGTATAAATAATTTTTCTACGACCATCATATTTGTGCATTAGCTACCTTGTACGTAAATGCTCATAAATCCAAAACTATAAATCGTATCAAGTTCAAACTTTAGACATATATTCGTGCTGTCCTTAGTTCTGGTTTATGTATCTATATGGGGGCGCCAAAACCACAGAAAGTTTATGTCTCATAATTGGCCACAGGGCTTTTCTTAAAAAAAACTCAAGGGAGACTATCATGGGGCATACGTGAATCGATTTCATTTCAGCCTAATTCATCCATAAGGGGGCGCCAAAAGCACAAAAAGTTTATATTTTGTAACAACAGCAATAACTATATAACTCCCACACCGAACATTCCACATAAAAAAATATATATATATATATATATATATATATATATATATATATATATATATATATATATATATATATGGGAGAGTGGCCTAAGTTGTGCCGGTGGGCAAGTAGTACCACCCCTTGTTTCTAGAACACCATAGAAGAAATTGGAAATGTGACCACATATTTAAGAAGAGCCATCCATTTGACTCATCCTGTAAAGAAGGGAGAAACATGGAATAAGATATAAGCACATTTAAGCTAAAAAAACTGTTTTTTGGCTTTCAAAGTAAAATTTCCATGATCAAGGTTTTTTGATTACTGTGTCTGAACAAATATAGACACGTTTGAAAACATTTGACACATGTTTTAGTGCTTTAGTATGCTACACTTTGTGTCTATATAGTTAGCACGATGTCAGCCCTAAACTGCTGCATCCTGCTTTTATTATCCAAAATTCTGGGGATGGGGTGATTTGTGCCAGCGGGCCTAGGTGAGTTATAAGTAAGTAAGTAAAATGTATTTATAAAAGCACATTTATAACAGTTTGCACTGTCCAAAGTGCTTTACATAGTGCATTCAGTAGGTAAAAAATTAAGGTAAAATAACAATAACCAAAATAAAAGACATAAAGCCCAGACATCCACATATGAACAAAGATAGTAGTGCAGAGGTAAGATAGTTAATGGGGAGGAAAAACCAGGGTGTACAGATGGGTTTTGAGCCGTGATTTAAAGGCAGAAATGGAGAGGGAATCGCATATGCCAGGTGGCAGTTGGTTCAACAAGGGCGGAGCAGCTAGTGCAAAGTACATTTTTGAGAGTCGTGCCAGTGGCATGGCTGTATACGCTGGTCACCAAAAAGAAAGTGATTGTCTACAGTAGCTCAGAAGAGACTGACATCTCAATTCCACTTAACGACACCACTGATGAGAGTTCAGATGGCCAGAAAGATGATGATGGTGACTTTGTCATTGTGAGCTTTGCAGGCAAAACCACCTAGATCTGCTAGGGCTTGTTTAAGAAAATTGACCTTCAATCTTTGTAAAATATTTACTTTAAATAAACCTTAAATAAGTGATTGTCTAATGGATTTGTCTTGCATTACAGTTTATGAGATATATATCAATGGCAAAATTTACCCCATAGTATTTTCTCCAATGGCACAACTTACACCACACCGGGGGCAAGTTGTGCCACAAGACAACTTTTTTCCGAAAGCTATATTTCTTCAACAGTTTATTCCAGATCCAAAGTTTTTTATTGCCATGGATGCACAACACCCTGCAATATATGTATATATTTGAGTTGGAGACTTTACTGTCTTACTTTAAAGTCACTTTGAGTGAAAAGTGGCACAACTTAGGCCACTCTCCCCTCCACTCTGCAAAACTGACTTTTTTATATATATATATACTTTATATCCACAGATTCACTGAAGTCTGCTGCATCTTTTGGCATAGGCCACGCCCATTTGCGCTACTATAGAAAATCGCAAAAACTGCAAAACTGACTTCATTTGGGCTCCCACAGTTTTTGCAAAATTGAAACCAAACTTTGCAAAGAAGATGCAGATGCGCACAACTAAAATGTTTTCAAAATAATTTTGCTACGACCATCGATGACGAAACGGTAGCGCTTTGAATATTTGGGTATAACCTACGTGTTACATTAATGCTCCTAAATCCAAAACGATTCATCCTATTAAGATCAAACTTGAAACATATGTGTGTCCTATGGTTTTTAGGTTGGCTCTATAGTTTTGTTAAATTGATTCAAAAGGGGCCGCCAAAAACCTAAAAAGTAAATATCTCCTTATCCACTGATGTTTTGACTCTTTGGTCTATCACTCCCAAAACGAAGACCCCACATTCAAAAACTTTATATCTCACTTTTTCAGTTGTGTGTTTGAGTTCTTAAAAAAATATATAAAAATAATAATCTTTCACTTTAATTTAAAGGTAGGGGTCAAAAATGTTTGTTTTAATGGTAGTCAATGGTACAAATCGTGTAGCGAACATACCCAGTGTAACAAAAACATCTCACACAGTCAAAATAAAGTGGATATGGATGAAACTCAGAATATCCTAAAATCATTGAAAAACACAGATCCTTATTCGTTTAATGGCTAGGGAACAATCACAGCCAAAATGATCTCAAAAATGCAACCCCAGACACACATTTCAAGAAACAAAACGAGAAATAAGGGTTAAGTAGAAGTTATCTTTTTTTCTTGAAAAAGTGTATCAGTATTTCTATTTTCACTTTGACATTGGCTGACAGACCTTAATGTACAAAAGAAACTGATTGGATGTTCCCTCTTGAATGTTTAGGCTTGACAGACCTGTTTATCTGTGTGACTAAATGGTTTTGTGTTTAAAATGTACCTAACCATTCAAAGGGCCAGTTTTGCTTATGCTGAATGGGACCACAGAACCAAATAAAGTGGATGATTTTTATTTTGTTTTTAATTAATAATTTTAGCTGTAGTGAAATCTTCAGATTTTTCCCAAAAATAGTCTATTTGTTACATATATACTTGTACAATCAAATTTTTATTGTATTCTTCCTAATGTCTTTCTCCTGTGACGGTAAATTTAAGAAAATATGGAGGAGGAGGAGGACCATGACAACATGAGAGATGCAGACAAGTCTAAAGTCATGTCTGCAATCCCGTCTGTGACATATGAGAAAGGTAAAAGAAAAAGAAATGCTATCCCCAAATAAGAAAATTTACGCCTTAGTAAAGAAAATGTTAATTTTCTTTTATATTTTATACAGTGCGATCTGATTTTTCTCATGTTTCTCTGCAGTAAATGCGTCTGAGGAGGGTTCACATGAAACCAAAGAGGTAAGATCTTTCAACTCTATTAGCCATCACCATACAGATATGGCCATGCTAAGTTAATAAAGTACATCAGGTCACATTTCACCTCTCATATCTGGACCTTTCACAGAAGATTTAATCTGTTTTCATTTTTAGTTTAGACTTCAACTGACTAGCGGACTAGCGAGTTAGCAATAATTGAGATTACTGGTTTAAATAAAGGTTTAAAAATGTATTATTATATCAAATCTCCTCTTCCTCTAGCGTCATCCAGTAAATGACCGCATTGAGACTGAACACTCGAAGGAGAATGTTGAAGGCATATCAGCACAAACTTCTCTGACCGATATAAAAGGTAACATTTTTACCAATAATTTACTTGCACAGTAGCATCTGTCCAAAGGTCTGTTCATGACACCTATTGGAATTTTCCTACAACCATGTTTCACTGTAATGCGGTATACTTTTATCCAATTTTTCTCTCTCCTTATACACACCCTTCTGTTAAAGCCATGAATATCAAACCTGGATTTATCGGTAAATAGCACTGTTTCCAATCATCTACTGTGAAATGTTGATATGTCTTAGTCCACCCGAAGCATTTGGCCTTGTTAACTCTCCTGATTGTGTGTTTGCATGTTATGCAGACACACATGGTAGTGGATTGAATGATCAGTGATGTATTGAAGAATACAAGGCCCACTGACAATAATATGCAGGTAGATGTGGGTTCCATGAGCAGACAGGGAAACAGTAAATCCAGACCCATATCTAGAACGATAGAGGGTCTGGCCACGATCAATAGACCTTCCCAACTCAAGGGGGGGCACCTACGTGTGCATTTCAAATACCACTGCATGCAATTGGATAGCAATGAACAAGGTGACATATTAAGCCCTGTTTGTTTAGCGAACAGCGGGGTTAACTGGTAAATTAAACTTTTGCTGTGGTTGGTCGGCAAAACAAAATATTCGTCTTACTTGCTAACAGGGGCGGTTTTACAGCTGTCCCCCTAACTTTTGCATTCTCAAAAATTTACTTGTAAGAACAAACCACCACTATGTCAACAAGCCACCCAAATAATTGAAACAAACAATAAATTGAACAAAAGTAAATCATTTTGAATCTCATCTTATGCCCTGCCCCTCAAATACTTAGCCACGGCCCTGCATCATATGCGCATATCGGCGATCACACAGTTTGTCACACCCAGCGAGTCAGCGCGCTGCTGTGCCATGCAGCCCGGCAAAGAGTAACTGACCTGCTCCGAGCATCTGAAGGTGAAGTCAGTTTACTCTTGTGAATTTTAAACACACCAATTAAAGTTAAATTTGTAATGAATGTAATGCATGCTAAAAGTAGCTAATTCATCAATAAGCGCACACTCATTAATTGTTGGCCAAAAGGGAAATCACTCGCTTGTGACTTGTAGGAGCATATTGCCCTTTTATTAATTTGTAGGCCTATTGTAGTACAGGCAAGAGCTTGATTAAAAATATTTAAAAAAAAACTTGCATGTTCAGATCCATACAATTTAACAGTGGGTCGCCGCTTCGAGAGAGAGAGAGAGTTGCCGTTTCTGAGGCATTAAGTTACTACGGTGACACTGACAGTGCTAGCTAGGAGATCGATCATTTTTGTTTGAATAGCCAAACATAGCCTACTAAAAACTCTCACATATCACAGCAAACAAGCTGCACAAATTAAACCAGGTTACATAATCATATGTTAAAGACATGAATAAATATGTGAAGGAAAAGAGGGAAAAAAAGAAATAAATGTGAGGGATGAAGAGGAGGTTTTATATTCAGAGGGACAGAGGCAGGTAGTGATCAGCAGGCAGGTGAAAGGTAGGCAGAGGGTCTGACTGCAGTCCCAGCCTAAACTACTGTGGCCTATTGTTATTCTCCTTCCATATAAATTCCACTAGACTAGAATGATATGTCATGTCACTCAAAACAACACGTTTCAATGATTGCCTGTTTTCTGTTGTAGTAATGTGTTGTATTGGGTAAGCTATGTAGGCTTAAGATATAGGCTACAAATGTCTTATTGTATCAGAAATGATGATCAATATAATATATATGGGGATTCCCGTACCGTCCTCCCATGCCCCTCTGCCAAGACCTCTTGCCCCCCCTTCGCCACCCCGTGTAAAATTTTCCAGATCCTCCACTGCTTGCTAATGAAAGATTTGAGTGCAGTCTTCCAAATCATTAAGTATCAAGGACAAAGCTGTTTCAAACTCAAACTAGGGTTGCGTTCCGAATCGCATACTCTTTCTTTTTTCTATTCTACATACTACATCCGACGATAAAAATAATCTAGTTAGGATGCAGTAGGCATACTATTGGGACATACTTTTCTCTCTTATTTCATCATAACATTGCGCCTTGATCTTGCCTCTTGCTTTTATATCCGTCGCATCCCCGTTTGTTTTCATATGGAGGCTTCGTCGATGTTACGTCACTTCACGTGCGCACTGGATTGTGGGTCAGAATCGCCCAAATAGGATGCACTTTTCAACACTAACAATCTTGGCCGCATGAAGTAGGACATCCGGGTAGGGCTGGGCGATATGACCAAAATCTCATATCCCGATATAGAAATTTCTTATCCCGATAACGATACATTTCACGATATAGCATATTTTCTGTAAATTCAATTAATAAATATTTAATATAAATAAAAAATATACTCAACAAATAAAGTATTTACCCATATTTGATTATTTTCAGCTTTTATTAAAACGCAGATGTTCAAGCATTCAACAAAATAGAAAATTGCAATGTGACATTTGAGTAGTTTTGGGCCGTGTGGTGTTTCAGGGCACAGAATTGACTGAATTGGTGGATTCCTCCTTAGCTTAGCTCATTAGCCTAATGGAGCTATCCTCTTTAGCTGAGGCTGCGGTAGCTTGTAAATTCACCCCGCGGAGAGGGTGACCGCCCCAGGGAGCGCAGGAGCTTCTCACCGCTGACAGAGCAGCCGAGCCGCGCATTACTGCGAGCCGGGAAGCGCGCAACAGCCCGGGGGGATAGCAGCCGAACTGCCCCGCTAGCTTGGCTGCTATCCCCCCGCGAGCCTGTCGAGCGCTGCCCGGGTGACGTCGGTTCGACTGCTCTGTCAGCGGGGATATATGATCCTCTCCTTATGGAATACTCGTCTACACGTGTGCAAACACAGACAGGTCTGTTACCGATGGGTTTCAGTGTCCGAAATGAACTTTGATTATCACACAAGCGAGAAAAGCCTGGTGCGGTCGGGCGGAAGTAGTGTGATGGAAGTGTTTCTGCTTCAAAATAAAAGTCAAAGTTGACTTTGATTTCTCACATTTCACCAGTTAAAGGCTTTTAATGTGAAGTTACGCTGTAGGAAATCTACGGTTTAATTAACAGTAACTTAACTGCGAGCTACATGTATAGTTTGTGTCCCAAAGAGTGGGATTTGCAACAAAACGAAATAAACGATATTGCATAAAATGAAACGATAGACGTTTTTGTTTCGTCAGACGATATGTATCGCCATATCGCACAGCCCTACATCCGGGTACTTCTAACCATCCTAAATCTGGCCACAAGAATCGGGACATCCTAAATCTTTTTTCTACATACTATATAGTAGAAAGTATGCGATTCCGAACGCAACCAACGTATCCGCAGCCATCTCTGTTGTTTACTATCACGGCTTCGACGGCGCATGCACACAGGGGCGTAGCACCAAATTCTGGGCCCCTATAAAAAAAAGTCCTGATGGGCCCCCTAAAAAGCGGTCTTACAATACACATGGCTGTTTGAGCCAGACAACTCCACAATATTTCATCTGATGAATGACCAAATCATTACTTTTACCGGTGTTTCCCCCATAATATGTCTTAGTCAAGGTGGTCACAGGCCAGGGTCACAGGAGGCGCGGCGCTGGCGCCGCGGCGAAAATTTTGGGGGTATTTTGCTCAAAGATGCCAATGCGCACTATAGAAATAAACAACTGTTTATTTGAATACAGTTGTGCAATTTTGTTTGCTATGCGCAGGTATAATTTTACAGAGAGTACAAAACACAATTAAATAAAACTTCTACTGTTTTGGTGCAATACTATGCAGACACACTAAATACAAATAATAGACCATACACTTGTGTAGGCACATCAAGTGCAAATTCAACTTTTTAAAGTTCCTTTATGGATGGGGGGCTGTGGTTATTGTGGACAATAGGCCTACTGTGATGCGATAGCCTATAATTCATTAATGGTTATTATTAGCCTACTTGCTTGATTTCTTTTTAAATACAGACGTTATTGGTTGTTTTGGAATATGTCTTTCCCAATTTAAAACATAAAACTAAAGCAGCATTGAAAAGTCAGAAAATAAATCTTGTTGGCCTACACTAGCATGCTGTTCTACAAATAACTCAATAGTTGAAATAATAAATACAATGTGTTTCCCCTTAAAATGTCGAAATGCATTTCAAAGACAGTAACAGTGTGGCACTTCTTTAAACTTACTGAAACTTGCAGGGGCCATCACTCTCATGTATTCATCAGATTTTTCTTTGCGCTGTCTGAGCTGATAGATAGTTTGTGTTGCCACAGTGATGTGGAGTCTTAAACTGTTCTAGCTTTGCCAGCACTTATATCTGTACAGCTAAATATCCCCATAGAAACATCGCTGCGTTTATTTTCGCCACCAGTTCAATTCAATGTTGGCTTGCTCCTGCTTACTCTCTCGCACACGTGCCTTAGTCATGCGCAGGCCCCTGATCTCCTTGCAAGGGTCAGGGGCCTATCACGAGCCAGTCAATTATTTATTTTTTGGAATGGCATTGTTCAGGGCCTTCGAAGATCGGGGCCCCACATTTAGCTTGTTAAAAAAAAAAAAAAAAAAAAAAATATTTTTATTTTTATTTTTTTTAATGGGCCCCCCTCTGCCTTGGGCCCCCCCACAACTGTATACCTTTTCTACCCAGTCCGTCGGCCCTGCATGCACATCACTGTCGTCATCTGGATACGTCCGCCCCAGAGCACCATACATAGGGCTCTGGCCCGCCCATATCAGATAGAACCATTTGATAGCAACTCCAAATTTTCCGACATAGTTAATGAGCTTCAATAGAGAGTGTCGAGACCAACAGGCGCAGCAAACTTTAATTTGCCAGCGGCAGGTCTGGATTTCCAGCTTGGGAAACAGACCCGAGGATGAATTGAGTCCGAGGGCATCTGGTGGATGGATGCTAGAATGCAGGGAGGGCTGGAGGCAGCTAATGCTGGGCTTACACTACAGGACTTTTCACGCGATTTGACAGTCGCAGACAATCTTCCAATGTCGGACTGAAATCACAGAAGTCGTGCTGGAGTTGTGGCGCGCGCACGTAATCTCAGTCGTTAGGTGTATGGTGGTCTTCTGACCCGATTTCAGCCAGTCTTCTTCCCGTCTTGACGTTCCGACATTATCAAACATGTTTGATATTATCGTTAGTCTTAAGGGGTTGGCTCAAGCGAAATGACGTAAACACTGTCACACTCGCATGCACCAAGCACGATGCAGGAGGAACGGCATTAGTCGCGACCTGTGTCCGCCTGGTGAAGCACTTATTTCTGATACTTTTTCATAGAAGCCTCGGTGGAGAACCAGGCTGACAGCCGCGCAACCTTAACACTTTACCGTCAAATACAGGGTTAGGAGATAAAGTTATTGGGGGATGAGATCAGCAAATAAAGCTGGTCAAATAACTAAAGGAAGTTCCCCGCTCGGAATATTGAATTAACTTTTTTTAATTAAATAATCGCAATCGCGTTTGCGGAAATAATATAAATCTCATAAGGAATCTAGTTGTAGTCTTGCAATATGAGACCCCTGTCTTTTCAAAATCTCACTCTGTGACTGAAAACTAATGACTAGTTGTCTTCAGGTGTGAGTTGATTGTCTTTAGATGTAAGAGGGTTTCAGTCTTCAGTCTTTTCAAAGTCTTTTAAAAGTCCTCTAGTGTAAGCCCAGCATAAGTGTGGCTGGAAGGTGTAAATGAACAAAACCATGATAGTAAAATCTTTAATATTTCATTTACATTTTAAATGTGATAACATTAGCTGTTTGTAGGTGTTTCTAAGTCTTCAAACTTTCTGATTATTTTTAGGTTTACAAGTAAATATTTCAGTTTTTCAATGTGGACTTTTGGACCCTACTGAATTTTATGAATACAATTTTAATCATGTTTCTTATCTTCCAGCAGGAGACAGGAACAGTGCGGGCAGCGGACAGAGCACAGAGAGCAACAACACACACAACAGACTCACAACACACAACACAGGGAGCCATGACAACAACACCAAGGTACAAAGATTGACTAGAAACAGTGACAACAGATTGAACTTTTCCACAATATTACATTGTTTTTAGATGATTACACCTGTATCAGCTCAAGTTACAGTTTTTGCTTAATGCTTAAACACTAAGGGCCAGTTTCACGGACATGGATTAAGCCTAGTCCTCGACTAAATTGTACTTTCAATGGACAATCTCCATTCAAATTTCAATTTAGTCCAGGACTTGGCTTAATCCATGTCTGTGAAACTGGCCCCAAAAGTGGTTGCTATGCCCAAAGCATCACAACCTCTAACTTTGGTGACCATGCCCTAAACACAAGCACCAACCCCACAAACACAATATGACCCTACCAACACACTTCTTGCAAAACACTACACACTGTTTTTTACACAAGACACATTGTTCAAAAATGAAATCTCCTGCAATCGTTGGGAAAACACATCTATTTAAAATATAAAACACAACTAAACTTGGAAAATCACACAGACTCACACACATGAAATATACAAAATAAAACTAATTTAATACCAATCAGTTTGAGCCTTAGCATTACAAATAGACCTCAGGTGAGCTCAGCTGCTTTGTGAGAACAAAGACAGTAAGGGTGTATTCACACTGGGAAAGTCCGCTAGTTCACTTGCTTTGGTCCAGACCAAATTGAGTTTAGATTTTTTTTGTTTGGTGTGGTCCACTTTCATATTGCCCCTTTTGCAAGTGAACCAGCATTACGAAGCAAAACCACACGTGAGCTGAGGTCATTCATTCATTGGACAGACATTCTGGGGTGGAGAGAAGCAGGAAGCACGAAGTTAAAACTGCGAAATATACCATTGATATAATATGGGGTTCAAAATAATAAAAAGGCCTACATCTAACCTATAAATAAAGAGGAAAAACATCAAATTATTGTTGTTTCATATGGTTATAATATGTAGCCCTATGTCAATGCCACGTTATGTGGCTTGTAGCCTACGATATGAAACATCATTTTTACTGTATTTTTGGTGCTGGACGCGCGGCTCGCGAGAAGAATAGGCTCAAGCTGACACTCAGCTGATTAAACTGTGTATCAGCTGGGTCGGCGCAGTTCAGCTCCAAACTGACACGGGGATAATATTGACGGTCCCGTACATGGGAAGCAAAATAAAAACACACACTTCTTGCGCAGCGTGAACCTGTTGGCACTGTGCGGGAGACGCTCCCCTCTCCTTCATCTGATCGCTGAACACATTCAGCATTTTTACGCGTCCTCTCGATCAAATGTAATATATTGTTCTGGGCTCCCGGTCAAACCACAACTTATCGTCCTAACAATGGCGACAACAACACTTTCCCATAATGTGAAGCTGACTGCAATTTATTAAAAAAGAAAAGAAAGAAAAGGCACATGCGTCCTGCATTTGGGTCGGATCGAGTTCGGACAAATTCACACCACAAACGAACTGCAGCAGAGTGCGTTTGGAAACGCACCGAGACTACCTCTTCAGCTGGGTCTCAGACCGCTTGTTTGGTCCGCCCCCGAGTGCGATTGCTGTATTCACACCTGCCTGAAAGATGCGCACCGAAGGCAGAAGTGCATCTGAGTTCGTTTCAACCGAACTAAACACGGCATGTGTGAATACACCCTAAGAGTCAGGGGAAGAGGACAAAGGAGACAACAGACGGAGACAGGGTCACTATAGTGAACCATGTTATAGATCATGGCCTAACAATATAGGAGGCTGGTCTGAGAGTCCAGCCCAAGTACATAATAGCTCCATTACTAGGTCATTTAGACTGGATATCAGGAAAGAGTCATTCTTACACATTGGAAGGAGGGGCCAATCTCCATATTATCGAGAAGGCTGATAACCTTTACATAGCTATATTAAAAAACATAATTCTTGTAAATGGATCTTGTAAGACACTGTTGTGTGCGTGTGTGTGTGTGTGTGTGTGTGTGTGTGTGTGTGTGTGTGTGTGTGCAGGATGCTGAAGCCATCTACCAGTGGCTGAGTGAGTTCCAGTTGGAGCAGTACACAGGGAACTTCATCAGCGCTGGTTTTGAAGTCCAAACCATCATCAGGATGACTCCAGACACAGTCATTTCAGTTAAAAAAACCTTATTGTCTTTCACATAGTGACATAACATTTTCAATTAAACAGTAAAAGCATGTTTGTAAAGCAAAGCTGCATTCAAACTAGAGTCTCTTTGGCTTTGTTTAAAGTGCATATTACAGTGGGAATAAAAGAGTTCTTGTAAAGACAGTCACTGCTTTATTTAAGTACAGCTTTTGCAGTATTTATCAGAAGTTTGATATTTAAAAGGAAAGCCTCATAGACTGTGTGGTCTGCTGTCTTGTCTGTCTTCTTCTCATATGTGTGTGTGTGTGTGTGTGTGTGTGTGTGTAGGATCTAACAGCCATTGGAGTGACCAAACCCGGCCACCGTAAGAAAATCTCTCTTGAGATCGCCAACCTGAGCATTCCAGAGTGGCTGCCTGAGTACATACCAGTAAGTTACTAAACTGAAGTATGTATAGTATACTAAATATTCAGATATTACACACTGCACCTTTTTAAGGAGTATATTCAGGTAAGAATCCACTGTTTACTGATGAATATCCAAGATCTAACAGATCTAAAATCTCATAATCTGAAATGTTGGTCTTAAGGTGCGAACACACTACACGCGTTACCCGCGTAAGCTTTACGCGGCTGGCGTAGATAAACACCGATGCTTCGCTGTACTTGTCGTGAATGTTCCCCGGACATAGCCGTCATGTTTGGGTTCATAATATGAGGCACTAGCCGCCCGCACACAACCGGGTGAGTTAACTAATGCTATCCGGCGCTAACTTGGTTTATCGGCTAAAGCACAGCTACACATATTCACTGAATTAACCAGGAAGTCCATTCTCCTGGTTTACTCTCCCCACGTCTTCTATTCCCGAGCTGCTGTCATACAGCACCGGCCGCCTGCAATACATTTTCCTCCTCGGTGTCTCTCATCAGCCTCTGTGTACAGTACACTGTTCTCCGACCTTGCCAATGTATGTGACGTCGGGTCAAGCTCAACGCTGATTGGCCAACGCGGCTAATCGTCACGCGTAGGAGCGTAAAAAGTTCATTTTCTTTAACTCCGCGCGTAGGCGCGTCAGGTGCGTATATATGCAGTTCATACGCGGCTAACGCGCTGAAAGTGTTGCTTTAGCGCATGTAACACATCTACGCGCCATGTACGCGTGTAAACCAATGGTTTCTATGGAAAAATTGCCGATTTTATACGCGTCTGTACGCGTGTAACGCGTGTAGTGTAGAATGATTGGCATTTTTGGCAACAGACTTTAAAGAAATGGAATATAATATTCATCAGTATTTTTTTTATGACCTTAGAATGAGCCTTTTATATCTACATAGGAGCGGGGCGCTGAGACCGCCATGTTGCACTGCCATGTTTCTACACTAGCATAGAACGGACAAATTTAACGGCCTTACACGTTTTTTTATAAACTCAACTTTAACCTTCAAATAGGGGAGAGTGGCCTAAGTTGTGCAACTTTTCACTCAAAGTGACTTTAAAGTAAGGCATTGACAGTAAAGTCTCCAACTCAAATATGTACATATATTTCAGGGTGTTGTGCATCCCTGGCAATAAAAACTTTGGATCTGGAATAAACTGTTGAAGAAATATAGCTTTCGGAAAAAAAGTTGTCTTGTTGCACAACTTGCCCCCGGTGTGGTGTAAGTTGTGCAGTTGGAGAGAATACCATGGGGTAAATTGTGCCATTGCTATATATCTCATAAACTGTAATGCAAGACAAATCCATTAGACAATCACTTATTTAAGGTTTATATAAAGTAAATATTTTACAAAGATTGAAGGACAACTTTCTTAAACAAGGCCTAGCAGATCTAGGTGGTTTTGCCTGCAAAGCTCACAATGACAAAGTCACCATCATCATCTTTCTGGCCATCTGAACTCTCATCAGTGGTGTCGTTAAGTGGAATTGAGATGTCACTCTCTTCTGAGCTACTGTAGACAATCACTTTCTTTTGGTGACCAGCGTATACAGCCATGCCACTGGCACAAGAAATGTACTTTGCACTAGTTGCTCTGTGCTTGTGGAACCAACTGCCACCTGACAAATGTGATTCCCCCTCCATTTCTGCCTTTAAATCAAGGCTCAAAACCCATATGTGCACCCTGGTGTTTCCTCCCCATTAACTATCTTACCTCTGCACTACTATCTGTGTTTATGTGGATGTATGGGCTTTACGTCTTTTATTTTGGTTATTGTTATTTTACCTTCATTGTTTACCTACTGAATGCACTATGTAAAGCACTTTGGACAGTGCAAACTGTCATAAATGTGCTTTTAGAAATACATTTGACTTACTTACTTACTTATAACTCACCTAGGCCCTTTGGCACAAATCACCCCATCCCCAGAAATTTGGATAATAAGCATGATGCAGCAATTTAGGGCTGACATCGTGCTAACTGTATAGACTCAAAATGTAGCATACCAAAGCACTAAAACATGTGTCAAATGTTTTCAAACGTGTCTATAATTGTTCAGACACAATAATCGAAAAACCTTGATCATGGACATTTTACTTTGAAAGGCAAAACACAGTTTTTTGAGCTTAAATGTGCTTATATCTTATTCCTTGTATCTCGCTTCTTTACAGGATGAGTCAAATGGATGGCTCTTCTTAAATATGTGGTCACATTTCCAATTTCTTCCACGGTTTTCTAGAAACAAGGGGTGGCACAACTTCCAAAATGCACAACTTATGCCACTCTCCCCTATTTATCTTTTCCCAGCTAAAATCTGTCCATGATGCTGACAGTAAATATGTGTTAGGATATGAAGTCTAATTAATTTGTTGTTTTCCACTCTCAAAATCACTTACAAGCACCAGGTACAGTATAAAATCCATGAGCCATCACTGAAGGCTTTCCCTCATGTAGATGCACCGTCAGTGTTGTTGTTACTCAGAATTCCTCATGGAGGCTACTATAGCTTTAAGTTAAGCTACTTTATTAGTCAATTGCTAAACTGAAATTTGTCTTTTCAAATACTTTGGAGGGTGTCAGAGCGCAGGGTCTTCATTAATTGTGTCTTGACTTCAGGTTGACCTGGGTGAGTGGCTGAGTGCCATCGGTCTCTCTCTCTACCAGAAGAAACTCTCAGAGAACGGATACGACTCCATCTGCATTGTGATGGACTTAACATGGGAAGACCTGCAGGAGATAGGCATCACCAAACGGGGTAAGATAGGTTATCTTAATGAAAATATACTTTATTAAGTACAGGCCCTCAAATATTGAGGGCCCGTAACTTTGTGTTATTCACCATACCTATTAAGTTACAGGCCCCCAAGTATTGAGGGCCTGTAACTTAATATCAGTGTTTGGAATAACGCCGTTTAAAATAACGGCGTTACCTAACGCCGTTATTTTTTCAGTAACGGGGTAATCTAACTAATTACTGTTTCCGTTGTTACAACGCCGTTATCGTTACTGAATGTTAAATGCGGTGCGTTACTATGAATTGATTGAATAAACTGTAATCCGAACGCACCCCTGGCTCCATACTACACAAACTGCTAGTGAGGAGACAGAGTGGGTTAACAACGAGATAAGCGATTGTTATTTCTTATACTGTTTTAAGATGTGTTTTATTCAGTGTGGATGACATTATAACTGTCAGTTAGCGGCCGTGGCGTCTGTTTAGTGAAGTTTCTTTTTCTTTCTCTCTCTGTTGTGTGAGCGTGCACGTTGCCGCAGTATCATCCACGAAACGTGCTCTCCCTGAGTTTGTTTGCATCGCCCTTGTGAGTAACTGCATGGAGTTTCCCGATCTCTATTATAAGTTATAATTTATGCACGTTATTAAACAGCCGCGATTCGCCGGTTGCAACAGCTGTTTAGCGTGTCATCACGAGCGAGTATATTTCGTTCTTTTTCCCATGATCTGTATGCTGCTGTGCATATTAAAGAAGGAAATAAACTGCGGATAAATCCTTACTCCTCTCATCGTCTCATGCTTCATAGTCTGACGTTTTTGGCCTAAAGTGATGTTTTGGATGATACCTCTGAAGTAATCCAGTGATATTAGCAGATCAGCGCTGTAACGGTACATCCACCAGTTTCCTCTACACAGGTAGAGACATATAAGCACTACTGCATATAAGCACTACTGCAAAAAGTTTGAGAGGCCGCGCCCCACACACCGTAAGTCCGATTGACTTGACATTTCTCACACAGGTGTATTTCAGGTTGCTCTACAAAAAAGCCTCTGGGACCATATAAATCCGCCCGGGAATATTTTCCGCTAATTAGCATAAACTGAAAAACAGGGTTTTAACCACAACTTTCTCAAATTTTACTGTATTAACACCAAATTTCTCACGAAGCATCGGGGGACTACAAAACATGGCTGCCATTGACTAAAACGTTTACTTAGTCTCGGGGCTTTGCAGCTAACTGGCCATCACTCATTTACCATAGGTCCTATCATCATAAAACTTGCTGGATATGTGCAGTACACGTGTGGTAGCATGTCACGTGAGGCTTGTCGAGATTGACCCATAGGGGGCGCCAAAAATGCGAAAACCATAATAATGAAATGCAATGTTTGACAGGCCACGCCCCTTTCCCCCTGACTCTGATTGACTTGAAATTTCTTACACATGTACAGCTCATGGTGCTCTACAATAAAGCCTCTTGGACCATAGGGGTCAGCCATGATTTTTTTTCTCTTCCCTAATTTGCATAAACAAATACAGTCAAGTGACATCTACCTCGTGGATTTCCAAATTGTGCACACAGCCTTACGGGACTGACCTACACATGAGTATAAAGTTTTAGAAAGATAGCTCAAGAAACATGGCCGCCGTTGACCAAAACGCAGCCATTGGTGCTGATTTGCCACAACGGCAACCGTCAGATCGGCCCCAAACTTGGGACTCGTCTTCATAAAGCGTTTCTACCCGGCACGACGGGAAGTTTGACTTGACCTGACTTGATACGTACATAGACACAAACCTCTAAACAATCTACTGTATATCCCTGCAGGTCACCAGAAGAAGCTGATGTTAGCAGTGAAGAAGTTGTGTGACATCCAGAGAGCCATGGTCCAGAGTGAGTCCAGAGGGGGCACTCTGAGGCGTAAAGGCCCCGGCAGCCTGCACTCTGTGGCCATAGATCCACCGGACTGCTCTCCACACTCACCCAAGATGATGAGCTTCCAGGTAAGACTGGTCTAAGATAATATATTAAAATCCACAAAATCCTTCTAACTATGTCATATGGGGAGTTAGTAACATGATAGTAAAGTATCTGAAAAGAGTTGGGCATATTTATCAATCCAAATGAAAAATATTGTCATGTAAGTTTGATAAACTTAACAGAACGGACATGTTGCTAGCTACGGTTGCCCCCTTTGTTTACTGACCAGTTTACAGAGTCTAGGCTGTGTATTAAAAAAAAAATTCTCAGTACACATAATGCAGACAGGTAAGCGGGTCATGAAGAGATAATCACTGATTTTGACAAATAGTCATTTTGACAAGAAAGCGTTCTCCAGAAACAATGACTCCATCTTTAAATGCCTTTCTATTTAGTTGATCTTTAAAAAAAGACGTATTACTGTCATGTCTATTTATCTATTTTAGTGTAAAATATATTTATATCCCTAATAATTTCAATATTGTTTTTTGTGAATATTGCACTTGCAGAGTGTGGAGCCGCAGTGTGCCATATCCAGTCAGCACTCTGTCTATGAGCAGAGTTCACAGAGCACAGTGAGCCACAGTGCAGTGGACCTGAGTCACTCGGCCACGAGGGCTCACACTGAAGGGATGAACACACACAGTGTAACGGACAGAGGGCTCAAGTCCGACTCTGAAGAGGAGGCTAAAACTGCAGGTAAGAGTGGGACCAATTACATTTATCTGCCTTACTTTAATTTAAGTTTTTTTTTACCTGTAATTTTACTTTTATTCAAACCGTGTAAAACAATAGAATTTTGCCTCTGATGATCATAAATTACATGTAACAGCAAACAACACCATCTGTGAAAAGAATACTTTTTTTATATGGTTATATCATATCATTAATGTCTTTGCTCGGTTCTGATTTTCCCCGGGAACGATTTCCTACTAAATCACAGTTTACTTTGCTTCACCATGGTCATATCACCATTATTAATCTGACACAGTCACATATAAATACATTACCTCATGGCCATGCATCCTGCCGTCTCTCTTTCACTCACTTCCTAAACAAATGTACACCCCGCCGCCACACGCTAGCAAAGATATTGAGGACAGCATGCGCTGGTGTGGTAAAAACCCTACAGCTCTGGTCCAAAGGAGGCGCTATAATCAACTGCTACAAGCTCCACCTAACTACTTTAAGAAGTTGTTTTCATTAATATTATCATACATCTAATATAGTTCACAGGCACACTGACACACACACACAGCAGACAATAACATGTTTTTTCGGCTGCACAAGGTGAGAAACAGTCTGAACTTCCATGGTCTGCAGTTGGGACTTGATTAGTGATCATTTCATTAAAGGGATAGTTCAGTAGCCTATATTTGAAGTGTGGTTTAATTCAGCTCTTCTGCATAGTTAGTGTATTACCTTATGGACACACACACACACACACACACACACACACACACACACACACACACACACACACACACACACACACACACACACACACACAGTTCTTCTGCATAGTTAGTGTGTTACCTTATGGACACACACACACACACACACACACACACACACACACACACACACACACACACACACACACACACACAGTTATTCTGCATAGTTAGTGTGTGACCTTATGGAGATAGCCATCAGTCACTATAAGGAGTTTGGGGAAGACGTGGCTGTAGCAGAAGTCACCATTGTACTGTTGCAGAGGGGGACAGAAGGAAAACGTTTTTTCTCCACATATATAAATTCTAACATAAAACCTAAATATCAGTTAAATTGTAAGCTAAACTAAGACAGCCCTTTTTCATTCTCTTGTATCTCTTGAATAATCTATAATAAGAATTAATTTTATGTTTGATCCTGCAATGTGCTTGTTTTTACTTTTCCCTGCAGTAAAGGCGATGGAGGGGAGTGCAGCTAAAACAGAGGTAAAGGTCATTTCATAATTTGGTCATCAGTAGTCAGTGTCATACAGAAGCTTATTTCACCCTAATCGAAATGGTTTTCTCTGAAGTTTGGTCTTATTTGACCACTTACAATTTAACGTTCAGCTGAGGATAGATGTTTTCATCTTTAGGCTTGAACAGAGTTTGAGTGAATGAAGCTCCTGTTAGGAAACGTGGATGAGTTACAAACGTGCTTGCATTTAGTTTGTGCTCATTGCTTTCTCTCGCTTACCATGGGGTTGCCCTGAATTGCTTTACCAATGTGTGTTGTAGATCTTAATGTTGCTTTAATAAATCTTGGATTAAATGATTTGCCTTCTTAGCACGATCCAGTGAATGATCCTGTAGATGTAGAACACTCAGAGAAGAATGAGGACAGCCCAACAACTCCAAAACAGAAAATTAATAGGGAAAGGGCCAAAACGTGAAGCGTTTTGACCTGACTGCAAACCCTTCTCTTTAGTCATAATTTTTCACCCTACAAACTTCATTCAAGCTACAAAATGTTCAGCTATCTTCCATCTTTCATATTCTTATTCAAATTTTTAAACAAATGCATGGTTTTCAAATTAGTCAGCCTTGTTTGAAGGCATGTTATATACTGTGTAACTGTATAACACTGTATAAAATGAGATTTTATACAGTGAGCGGATGGAATGGAAGCTTCCGGGCTTAAGGCCGTTTCACACGGTAGGCGACATTCCTCTCGCGTTGTCGCCTGGCCCCACGGCTTCACTTTCCCCGTGTGAAGTGACGGGCAGAGGAGCGCGATTGTGATTTTTCAAGCGCTGCGACAAAAAGATAAACAGTTCTCAACTCTTCCAACGGCTCCTACGAGCGCGCGCAAGCGTTCGACGAGCACGGAAGCGACAGTTCCACGGGAGTGCGCCCGCTTGTCGTGCCGCCTGACAGAACGCCGCGCCTTCTCTCTGCCCGCTCGCCTCTCCATTGAGAATGCGTTGCAAGGGCGACAAACGCCTCCCGTGTGAAACGCCCTTTAGAGTGTAGCATCAACTGATAGAGTGTAGGAGATGGATGGAAGAAAAAAAAAGGCAGACATTCGAGGTCGCTTCCACTCACACAAATCTAATTCCACATGTATAATTTTGATCAAAATGTAGGTGATTTCTGGTCGCAGACATGTGTCTTTGGAGCCAAATGGACATACGTACTGGGAGCTGAGAGCTTCTAAGCGAAAGGATGACTCACCAACTGACGACACCTGCCCTATAGACACGCATGTTAAATGAGACTTGACATTCCACGACAAAATGCAAAATGTCTCCGTTTCTATGTTGCTCTCAACTCCACATTTTTTAATATTCACACTGAGTCTTATGCTGGGCTTACACTACAGGACTTTTCACGCAACTTGACAGTCGCAGACAATCTTCCAATGTCGGACTGAAATCACAGGAGTCTTGCTGGAGTTGTGGCGCGCGCACGTTATCTCAGTCGTTTGGTGTAAGGTGGTCTTCCGACCCGATTTCAGCCAGTCTTCTCCACGTCTTGAGGTTCCGACATTATCAAACAGGTTTGATATTATTGTTAGTCTTAAGTGTGACTGTGGCTCAGGTGGTAGAGCGGGTCGGCCGATGATCAAAGGGTTGGAGGTTCGATCCCCGCCCTGCCACCTGTGTCATGGTTGTTGTGTCCTTGGGCAAGACACTTCACCCACCTTGCCTCGTGTGAATGTCGATTGTTAGCCTGCTATCGGTGTATGAATGTGTGTGTGAATGGTAACGTGTAAATGGGAACAGGTCTCCCTGGCAAAAGAGTCTTCGGACTCAATGGGATTTACCTGTAGCCTATAAATAAAGGTAAAAAAAAAAAAAGGGGGTTGGCTCAAGCGAAATGACGTAAACACTGTCACACTCTCTCTAGCACCAAACACGACGCAGGAGAAGCGGCATTAGTCACGACCTGTGTCCGCCTGGTGAAGCACTTATTTTGGACACTTTTTCCTGGAAGCCTCGGCTGGAGAACCAGGCTGACAGCCGCGCAACCTTAACACTTTACCGTCAAATTTAGGGTTAGGAGTTAAAGTTATTGGGGGACGAGATCAGCAAATACATCTGGTCAAATAACTAAAGGAAGTCCCCCACTCGGAATATTGAAAACTAATGACTAGTTGTCTTCAGGTGTGAGTTGATTGTCTTCAGATGTGAGAGGGTTTCAGTTTTCAGTCTTTTAAACGTATTTTAAAAGTCCTCTAGTGTAAGCCCAGCATTAATCAACTTCTTCTGGTTCTCACGGTATCTTCATTTAATCTGTCAGACAAACGGTTTGTGAGTGAGAAGCAGGATATTGTGTTTAAGCATTTCCATGAGATCCGAAGGAAATTCAGATCCTTAATGGGGAGACATGACTAAGACCCTGTTTTCACCTGGGATTAACATCTGACTTTTTGAATCTGGTTACAAGTAGCCAGCTCTCAGTCTGTGTGTTCCCACTTGTATTTTCAAATGTGACTTCTTTGTCTAGGCTACTTGTGATCCGATTCCATTTACCCGCACTGTATTTAAATCAACACACATAATTTCCGTTTGCATTGTTGTTTTTAACCGGTGAGGTTCAAACAAGTAAACATACAGGGCTGTACAGTGCCACAGTTTTAATCGCATTTGCTATTAAAATGCATTACATGCGAAGATAATTACCAGTCTAGATAGGCTACTGTCTCATTTAGACAAGGAGGAGCGATGCACAACACTGCTTAGAGGGCTCTACATTAACACTCGCCAAATGCGGGAAATATCATAGATAGTATACAAAAGTAAAAACTCTTAGGCGAGTAAGTTATTTTGCCTCTTTGGCTGGTGAAAGATGTGTGTTTGCCAGGCGGCTTTTCTAACGTCTGCCTCTGCTACACTCTTGTCACCACCACCAGTAGCCTACACGGTTTTCTGTATGCAGTTAAGATACTGCATATATGCGAACAGAATATTTCCTGTGCGCCTTCACATTAAAAGCATGTTACTAGCCAAACGCGAGTTGACTTTTATTCTTAAGCAGATAAGAACAGGAAGTCGTTGCCTTGCAGCTCTCCAGTCAATAGCAGCGATTTCCGTGTTTTCAGATTTACGCAGTGAAATGAAAACAGAGGACAGAAAGCAGAATTTTAGCAGAATACCATTAACTCTGATTCACAAAGTGTTCAAACTATATGAACAAGTAGCCTACTTTTTAGTCATCTAACTGACTTGACAATCTGAATGGATGCGATGTCCGTCAATATGAAAATACTTTATACGTGATACACTATAGCCTACAGTCGGATCGTTTTTATCAGTTTGTTATTAAATACAGTCATCGCTGTGTCCCTGTGATATGAAATACAGTCAGATTTATAAGTTTAATAACACAAGTGAAAGTCCCTGCGATCGCTGTGGCATCGCCAGAGATACAAACCCCCACATTTCCTTCTGTAAAGCACCATGCGTAAAACGGACATGAGTGACATCCCTGTTGCGCATGGAACTGCCACAAGTCATTCATGATGAAAATAATTGCTGTAAACAATCTTCATCTCCTCCGCTGTTTCTATATTTTCTATATCTTTTTTTAAATCAGTATAGGCTATGGTAGTATGTTCGACATGGTTAACACTAGAACCTCCGCACTGTGTTCCACACCGGCTCAGCTGACAGCTGAGCCCGGGCAGAGTGCGTCGGATCCTCCGCCTCAAAACATGTAAACGTGCGAAAAAATGAATCAATAATCAATTAGAGCTTACCTTAAAATAAGTGTGCCATGTTACTGTTTATTGTATTTAGGATTTTAGCTCATTTGGACGCTGTTTGGGCCGTCTGTTTTTATTTATATAGGCTATTGGCGATATTATATCTACTTTCAGTTTCATTACTGACCCACCAAGTAACGTGATTAGTGTTCTTAAAGATACTTAGATTATAAAACAAGAGTTCCAAAACACAGATGATGATTCAACAAACTAATTTATGACTTTATATTACACTAGAAATGCACGGGTAGATTTGATTAGACAGCATACAGATGCAGCTGCGCATGAAATGAGCAGGAAATGGATAATCGAACTCGGAGCAACCGATTTCAGCAGTGTACGAACAACGTAAGGAGTGTTTCTCCTAACACCGTTCGGGAACCACGACTACAGAGGTAAACAACTTTGGTAAGTCATAACGTAGGAGTCTTCGTAGCTCGCTAAGAGAGGACGCTATCGGGAAACCGGCCCCAGCTCCTTCAGGACATTACATGGTAGGGTGTGATTCACCCTCAGCCACAGGGTTACTGGTTCAAATCCCGTTCCCACGCAACATTTTAGACTTACCCGGATTTTCTTCAAACTTTGCAAAGATGTTGATTATGACTCAATGATGACATCATAGGATTTTAGAGGTCAAATTTCAAGGTCACTTTGACGTTGACTTTTGTGATCCCATTATCTCATAAACGCTTCCACGGTTTTTCTTCAAACTTTGCACAAATGTTAATTCTGACTCAAAGATGAACTGATTACATTTTGGAGGTCATAGTTCAAGTTCATAATTCATTCATTATTTCAGCTGGAAAGTCCATTCAAGCTTCCAAAAATTCCACATTTTTCAAACATTGTATTATTCAACTACTCCGTTCATTCAGATATATTCATCCTTCGTTCTTCATCAATATTCAGCAGTGAAGCGTCAGCTGCTTCAGCATCAGCATCAACTTCAGCAGCATCAGCATTCACACTGCAATTTCTTCAGGAATTGCATTTCTAGTTTAATTTTCTGTCCCCCTCAGGTTGACCTGGGTGAGTGGCTGAGTGCCATCGGTCTCTCTCTCTACCAGAATAAACTCTCAGAGAACGGCTACGACTCCATCAGCATCGTGAGAGGCTTAACATGTGAAGACCTGCAGCAGATAGGCATCACCAAACGGGGTAGGACACTGTTAGCTTAATGCAAATATATTTTATTTGTTTAGTGCTTTAAAAAATTATAAGACACTATAAAAAAACGTATTTAGTACTTAGAATGTATTTACTGTAAATATTGTTTATCTTAATCTTATTCTACTTTATTTCATTTTATTGTTCCTACTGCACCGTGGGTCGGAGATAAAAGTAATTTCTATTCTTATGTATGTCTCACATGTATCAGAATTGACAATGAAGTTTGACTTGACTTGATACGTACATAGACACAAACCTCTAAACAATCTACTGTATATCCCTGCAGGTCACCAGAAGAAGCTGATGTTAGCAGTGAAGAAGTTGTGTGACATCCAGAGAGCCATGGTCCAGAGTGAGTCCAGAGGGGGCACTCTGAGGCGTAAAGGCCCCGGCAGCCTGCACTCTGTGGCCATAGATCCACCGGACTGCTCTCCACACTCACCCAAGATGATGAGCTTCCAGGTAAGACTGGTCTAAGATAATATATTAAAATCCACAAAATCCTTCTAACTATGTCATATGGGGAGTTAGTAACATGATAGTAAAGTATCTGAAAAGAGTTGGGCATATTTATCAATCCAAATGAAAAATATTGTCATGTAAGTTTGATAAACTTAACAGAACGGACATGTTGCTAGCTACGGTTGCCCCCTTTGTTTACTGACCAGTTTACAGAGTCTAGGCTGTGTATTAAAAAAAAAATTCTCAGTACACATAATGCAGACAGGTAAGCGGGTCATGAAGAGATAATCACTGATTTTGACAAATAGTCATTTTGACAAGAAAGCGTTCTCCAGAAACAATGACTCCATCTTTAAATGCCTTTCTATTTAGTTGATCTTTAAAAAAAGACGTATTACTGTCATGTCTATTTATCTATTTTAGTGTAAAATATATTTATATCCCTAATAATTTCAATATTGTTTTTTGTGAATATTGCACTTGCAGAGTGTGGAGCCGCAGTGTGCCATATCCAGTCAGCACTCTGTCTATGAGCAGAGTTCACAGAGCACAGTGAGCCACAGTGCAGTGGACCTGAGTCACTCGGCCACGAGGGCTCACACTGAAGGGATGAACACACACAGTGTAACGGACAGAGGGCTCAAGTCCGACTCTGAAGAGGAGGCTAAAACTGCAGGTAAGAGTGGGACCAATTACATTTATCTGCCTTACTTTAATTTAAGTTTTTTTACCTGTAATTTTACTTTTATTTAAACAGTGTGAAACAGTCTCATTTTTCCTCTGATGATCATAAATTACATGTAACAGCAAACAAGACCATCAGTGAAAATAGTGCTATTTTTATATAGTTATTATTAATGCCTTTGCTCTGGCCCTGATTTTTCCCGGGAACGATTTACTACTAAATCACAGTTGTGTTGTTTTTGGCGGCCTGTTTTAGTTTTAGTCTAGTCATTGTGTCAAACTGTCATTTGAGTTATTATTAGTCTTAGTCACGTTTAAACTCTTTTTAGTCTATTCAAGTTTCAGTCGACTAAAAGTCTGAGCATTTTAGTCTTCTGTTAGTCAGAATTATCTGTGACTATTTTCATCTAGTCTTTGTCAACGAAAACATTTGACATTTAAGTCTAGTTTTAGTTAATGACATTTGTATTTTAGTCTTTTTTTTGGTAATACAATTATATTTAACCCAGTTAATATATTACAAGTACCTAGTATAGTACAGACAAAATCAAAATGTGCTTTAAGTCCCCCAATTACATAATAAAAAAGTGCATATAAATTTTTTGTTTATGACTTGTATTGCTTGTAAACTGAAGTCAGATGTTGTAATACAAGATATAACACAAATGGTTTGAACCATGAGATTGGAAGCACAGACTGCATACAGTGGAATTCGTTGACAAAAAATAACAAGCAAATAGTACTGAATTATGCCAACTACTGAACCAAATGCCCAGCAACAACTGTAAACTTCTGGATGTGTTATTTTAAGACTGCTTGTTAAAGTTAACCCACCGCAGCTGCATCTTCCATATAATGCCGCGAGTGGGGATTGAGGAAGTGACGTCGCCTGCTACCTTCCTGTTATTTCAAAATAAAAGCCAACTCACGGTTGTCCAGTTAAATGCTCATGTGAAGCCAGTGAAATTCTTTTAATGTGAAGCCTTAGCATTAGAGCTCTGTTTGCAGCCCCGAGACTCAGGAAACAGAAATATTGCAAAATAATAATAATGGCGACAAAAACGAAAATGAAGAGATATTTTAGCAGTTTTTTATTTTTTAAACCACATTAAGTCCTGTTTTTATTCATCAACAATAAAGCATTATATATTTGATCATAGTCTTCGTCATATGACCACCATTTACGTTGCATCTCGCCTCGTTTCCGACACGTGATAAAGGTTCGTTGACGACAATATTTAGTCATACATTTCGTTGACGAAAGCAACACTTAATCACAGTTGACTTTGCTTCAGCATGGTCATATTACCATTATTAATCTGACATAGTCACATATAAATACATTACCTCATGGCGATGCATCCTGCCACATCTCTGTCACTTGCTTCCTAAACAAATGTACACCCCGCCGCCACACGCTAGCAAAGATATTGAGGACAGCATGCGCTGGTGTGGTAAAAACCCTACAGCTCTGGTCCAAAGGAGGCGCTATAATCAACTGCTACAAGCTCCACCTAACTACTTTAAGAAGTTGTTTTCATTAATATTATCATACATCTAATATTGTATTAACATTAGGCTGGTACAAAGTAAAGCTTTTACAAAGACATTTTTTTGATGCAAAATATTGTCAATGATCGTTATCAGCAAAATCCCCTGAATGACATGTTTTGTGGACCCCACTAGGTCTTGAAGTACTGCAGCCTCCAGAACTACAGACACACACTGATACACACACAAACACACACACTGACACACACACACGCACAGACACACACACTGACACACACACACACACAGACACACACAGACACACTGACACACACACAGCAGACCATAACAGGGACGCTCCTGATGTTCCCAAAGTTCCCGAGTTCCACCTTAAGGTATTAATTTATTTATTTTTTTAACTATTTTTATTACAGTAAAACAAAGACACATACAAACAATACACTAACGATAACACTGCACAGTCCAACTGTGCTCTGTGGACTGAGCCAGTGGGACTGAGCCAATATACAGTCATATGAAAAAGTTTGGGAACCCCTCTCAGCCGGCATTATAATTGACTCTGCTTTCACAAAAAAAAGATAAAAGTGGTATGTCTTTAATTTACCAGGAACAGCTAAGTACTGGGATGTTTTCCAAACAAAGATTTTTTGAAAAAAAAAAACATAAAATAAAATGTGAAAAACTGGCTGTGCAAAAATATGGGTACCCTTGTGGTTTTGTTGATTTTAATGCCTGTAACAGCATGTAAAACTGATGACTTTAAACACACAGTTGGTTGGATTATGTTGTTAAGCCTTGAACCTCATATAATTGTCTGTTTAATCATGAGAAAATTTATTTTAGGTGCCTAAATGCAAGTTGCACTTCTCTTTGACTCTCTGCAGAAGTGAGACAGAATGGGATCATCAAAACAGCTCCCAAAAGATCTGAAAAACAAAGATTGTTCATTGTCATGGTTTAGGGGAAGGCTACAAGAAGCTTTCCCAAAGGTTTCAATTGTCAATTTCGACTCTGGGGAACGTTGTCAGGAAATGGAAGGACACAGGCATAGTGGCAGTTAAACCCAGGCATGGCAGACCAAGAAAAAAACAGGAGCGGCATAGGTGGAGGATTGTGAGAATGGTTGCACACAACCCACAGATCACCTCCAAAGACCTGCAAGAACATCTGGCTGCAGATTGTGTATCTGTACATCGTTCAACAATTCAGCGCAATTTGCACCAAAACATCTGCTTTTCATAAAGACCAAATAACTTAATTTTTGTCTCATCAGTCCAAAGCATTTTCTTCCAATATGAAGCTGGCTTGTCTAAATAAGCTTTTGCATACTCCATGCAACTGTATCTGTGGCGTGGGCGCAGAAAGGGCTTCCTTCTCATCACCCGGCCATACGGTTGTTTTGGTGCAAATTGCACTGAATTGTAGAACCATGTACAGATACACAATCTGCAGCCAGATGTTCTTGCAGGTCTTTGGAGGTGATATTTGGGTTGTGTGCAACCATTCTCACAATCCGCCGCATATGCCGCTCTTGTACTTTTCTTGGTCTGCTAGACCTGGGTTTAACTGTAACTGTGCCTTTGTCCTTCCATTCCCTGACAACGTTCCTTACAGTAGAAATTGACAATTGAAACCTTTGGGAAAGCTTCTTGTAGCCTTCCCCTAAACCATGACAATGAATAATCATTGTTTTTAAGATCTTTTGGGAGCTGTTTTGATAATCCCATTCTGTCTCACTTCAGCAGAGAGTCAAAGAGAAGTGCAACTTGCATTTAGGCACCTAAAATACATTTGCTCATGATTAAACAGACAATTATATGAGGTTCAAGGCTTAACAACATAATCCAACCAACTTTGCGTTTAAAGTCATCAGTTTTACATGCTGTTACAGGCATTAAAATCAACAAAACCACAAGGGTACCCATATTTTTGCACAGCCAGTTTTTCACATTTTATTTTATTTCATACAACCAAATACTGCTTTTCAAAAAATCTTTGTTTGGAAAACATCCCAGTACTTAGCTGTTCCTGGTAAATTAAAGACATACCACTTTTATCTTTTTTTTGTGAAAGCAGAGTCAATTATAATGCCGGCTGAGAGGGGTTCCCAAACTTTTTCATATGATTGTATATATCCCTAAAAATTTCAATATTGTTTTTTGTGAATATTGCCCTTGCAGGACAGTGACCTGAGTGTGGAGCCGCAGTGTGCCATATCCAGTCAGCACTCTGTCTATGAGCAGAGTTCACAGAGCACAGTGAGCCACAGTGCAGTGGACCTGAGTCACTCGGCCACGAGGGCTCACACTGAAGGGATGAACACACACAGTGTAACGGACAGAGGGCTCAAGTCCGACTCTGAAGAGGAGGCTAAAACTGCAGGTAAGAGTGGGACCAATTACATTTAGGGGAGAGTGGGTTGAGTTGTGCCAGTGGGGAAGTAGTGCGACCACTTGTTTCTAGAAAACGATAGAAAAAATTGGAACCACATATGTGACCACATATTTAAGAAGAGCCATCCATTTGACTCATCCTGTAAAGAAGGGAGACACATAGAATAAGATATAAGCACATTTAAGCTCAAAAAACTGTGTTTTGCCTTTCAAAGTAAAATCCATGATCAAGGTTTTTTGATTATTGTGTCCGAACAATTATAGACAAGTTGGAAAACACTTGACACATGTTTTAGTGCTTTAGTATGCTACACTTTGTGTCTATACAGTAAGCATGATGTCAGCCCTAAACTGCTGCATCATGCTAATTATCCAAAATTCTGGGGTTGGGGTGATTGCTGCCAAAGGGCCTGGGGTGAGTTATAACTTAAGTAAGTAAGAAAGTACAATATATTTATAAAAGCATATTTGTAACAGTTTGCACTGTCCAAAGTGCTGTACATAGTGCATTCAGTAGGTAAAAAATGAAGGTAAAATAACAATAACAAAAATAAAAGACATAAGGCCCATACATCCACATATAAACAAAGATAGTAGTGCAGAGGTAAGATAGTTAATGGGGAGGAAAAACCAGGGTGTACAGATGGGTTTTGAGCCATGATTTAAAGGCAGAAATGGAGAGGGAATCGCATATGCCAGGTGGCAGTTGGTTCAACAAGGGCGGAGCAGCTAGTGCAAAGTACATTTTTGAGAGTGAGTGCCAGTGGGATGGCTGTATACGCTGGTCACCAAAAAGAAAGTGATTGTCTACAGTAGCTCAGAAGAGACTGACATCTCAATTCCACTTAACAACACCAATGATGAGAGTTCAGATGGCCAGAAAGATGATGATGGTGACTTTGTCATTGTGAGCTTTGCAGGTAAAACCACCTAGATCTGCTAGGCCTTGTTTAAGAAAATTGACCTTCAATCTTTGTAAAATATTTACTTTAAATAAACTTTTAAATAAGTAATTATCTAATGGATTCGTCTTGCATTACAGTTTATGAGATATACAGTCCCCTCCATAAGTATCGGAACAGTGAGGCCAATTCCTTTATTTTTGCTGTAGACTGGAAACATTTGGGTTTGACACCAAAATATGAATATGAAACAATAGCTCAACATTTCAGCTTTCATTTCCAGGTATTCACATCTGGATCTGATACACAACTGAGAAGATAGTATTATTTTTAAAGGAACACCACATTTTTAGGTGAGCAAAAGTATTGGAACAGATAGACTTAAAGTAAATTAAAGTGAATAAAACGTAATATTTTGTTGCAAATCCTTTGCTTGCAATAACTGCATCAATCCTGTGACCCATTGACTTAACAAAACTTTTGCATTCTTCTTTTGTGATGCCAGGTAATCTAATCTCCATCTTAAAGGGGACATATTATGAAAAACCAAACATTGCCGGTGTTTGGGCACACTGTTTAGGTTATTGGCGTCCCTACCAGCACACACAAGCTTCAAAAAGACAAATATGTCAGTTTCTTCTGGGACACTTATTTCGAAAAAGGGGGGATTTGAAGGTTTCCTCCAAAAAACACAGACCGATGACGAAACCGGTCGGTTTTGATTATCATAAATACTCCCACGGGAAAGCTCACCAGAAACTCGGCAGTTGATTGGCAAATCAAGACGCCCCGTTGGTAACCACACACACCTGGTTGAGCCTCCACTCGCTCATGCAACAACAGAGGAGAAGCAAGCTGCAGTGTGAGCTCAATCTCAAGCTACCATCACACCCCAGCCTCGAAGCACACTAGGGCTGAATGGATTTACTTAATTTTTTGTTAGGCTATCTCCAGCAAAGGTTTTCAATCTGTTAGTGTGATCAAAGCCTTTTTACTGGAGTGTGGAGGAGACTGTGCCAGGAAGACTGAGAGACACCATCCCTCCGAAATGTAAGTAGTCCTATTTTTAAAATAATTCTGTCCGTTTGTTAGTTCAATGTATGTAATGGGCTTTATTTTATCCCTCCTATAATAACCAACACCGACTGAAATGAGAGAATGCGGGGTTTAGTCGTTAGCATTAGCGCCTGCTAGCTTTACCGTTAGCTTTATGCGCCAAACCCCTTTCACAAATCTGTCTATTCAATGTTTACTTATGAATGTATCCATGTACGTAACTCTGACATGTACATAACTTAATTCATTGTTAATAATATGGTCTTTTTATAAATTCGGCATATGATTAAAGCATCTAAAAGCAAGTAATCATGTTAAACCTTTACTGTTTTGAAGTTATTAATGCCACTCGCTCCCGCAGATACAAAGCACAGGGAGGTCTTATATTCAGCCATTGCTAAAGGGAGTGTTGTATTATTATGGAACGGCCGCTGTGGTACGAAATTCCAGTCTCAACAATGTTTCCTACACGCAATTATAACTCTAGCGTCTACAGCCCGTTGTTTTCATGTAGTGTAACTTGTGTAATGTGTTACATTATTCAGCTGTTGCCGTGATGTCGGCTAACGCTGATGCTAATGATAACTAGCTCTCAGTCGCACAATAGACTGTAGGTTGGTGTTGCAGCCCGCTGTTGGGTGAAGCGCTGTCCCACAGGTAAAAGCCATGGATTTATAAAGCCTGTCCAATATGCACTCTAGTCCAGCTTCTTGCAAGGTTAATAAGGACTTTATTATTTATGTAAAAATAATATTTAATGTTTCACTTGAAGCACAAAATGAACGGCTTTATTTTCTGTTATAGCCTATAGGCCTACCCAACACATTTGTTTTTTCGCTTTTTTAAGCACTAAAACAGTGCAATGTTGTGATGTATTTTAAATTAAGCCTTATATCTGATTAAATTGTTAGAATATTATTTGTTCGCAATAATTAGATACTCGTTCGGATGACGAAATGAGTGTTAATTGTAAAAAAACGGAAATCATGAGATTAAAACGGAATTTGGAAAAAAATAAAACGGATTTCATAGGGCCCTAAAGTACACACCGCAATAAGTCTGCGGACAGTGTGTAGTAGAAGCAGCAGTGGGCCTATTACATGATCTCCAGTGTAATGTACACATAGACAGAAATACTGTAAGTTGTCTCTGCTGCTGTTTGTTTCCTGTCCATTATATTTCAAAAAGCACACAGTATCACTCAGCACTTGTTGCTTATTGAGCCAGGGCTATACTGAATTTGTTGTAGCTTTGCCATAACAGATGTATGATGTAGGCCTATACATGTCAGCTGCTACATGATGTAACATTGAATGTGCCATGTTTTACAGGTATCTGAGTGACCTGATGGAGCCGGACGGAGCCACCAAGACCGTCACACTATCCGTTCCTTCAGAGGAGGATGTGTTCACTGGGTGGGACAGGTGGTCTTCTTCAGGGCCCAACAACAACTGGACAGTTACATAAAAGTTATGGCTTTGCTTCTGTTTGATATGTACACTTCATATTTTCATTCCAATGGCTATGAATAAACTGCTTTATTTTTAAGGATGTTTTTGGTCTTTTTAAAATGTAATGATACTGTTTTATCAGAGAAAATCTTCAGCAAGATGAAAATGTGAGTTTCAAGTAATCCTTTGCTACAGGTGACAGTAAGCAACACAATACATTTTTTAACGGTAAAACTTTATTATGAATGAGTGATCACAATACAAATGATACATTATCTACTATATATTGAAATGTTGTCAGATAATTTGCAGCTCTGATAAACCTAAAGCATAATTATTTCAACCATACATTTTACAAAAGATAATGCCTTTCCAGTGAATCTTAACATGATTCAGGATACATTCTTTTCCATTATGGTTACTGTACATTTTTACATGTCAACTCAGTATCGGTTCACAACCAAAGCTTTTTCACTCCACTGGGCTGTAGATCATTCCACAGACCTGTAAAGACAAATGTAAAACAGGGTGTATGTTACCAGTTTAGAGAGTTTATGCATAAATACTTAGCTCAAATTATGTTATTGACTGTGACATAATTAAACAGTATTTACCTGAGGATAATGTCAGGGAAACCAGAAATCTTGATGCCATTTTCACAGTTTTCAGCTCAGACTCCTGCCTGACCAGGTTCAGTTGTAAAGCTTTTGGTTTAGAAGTGGTAAGTGTGCTGACATTTGCTGTAGAAATGAAGCTAAACATGGTAACATCGATCTCCATGCTGCATTGGCCAAAAGTAAACAAAACTGACAGCTGGGCGTGTGCCATGCCCATGTAGGTAGGTATAGAGTAAATGAGCAGGGCGGTGCATGCACGCCCATGTAGATCTGACCAGTCAGAGCAGACTAGGCTTTCTGCGGAGGGGGGTAGATGTCAAAACCAAATTTTTGAGGGAGAGGCCAAAAAAGGCCTGAAAAGGCAATGAAGAAATGGGCATTGGTAGAAAACTAATGGGCTTTTTGTACTATAGACCATTAAAACCTTTTCTAGTAGACCTCGGAAATACACATTTAAACCCGAGTTTTTGCATAATATGTCCCCTTTAAAACTTTATCTAAACGTAATCATTTTGATAAGAAAGAGTCCTTATGACCTGAACAATACAACACCTTAAACATTGTAATAGACACACATATAAAACACCCATATGAAATTAAATCCAGTATTGGATTTACAGTAAGGGAATAAGGGAATAAGTACACCCAATGAGAAACACAGACTGAAAACAGTCAAGGAAGAGTGTGTGCCTTTTGGAATATTAACAGTGCTCATTTGCATTCAACTTGAAACAAAATTCAACTGACAAAATACAAAGATGTCTTCTGTAAAGATGAGACCACAACTATTAATGTTGTCAAATTAACAATTTTTGTGCAGAAAAATTGTCATGTTTGTCTTCTCAGGATGGATACGAGATCTTTAATGTACATGCTGTTCTAATGTGCAGCGCGCTGTTTATTATTAATATAACGGCCCGTCATCAGACACATGTACCGGATGGTTTTATACATCGATCGCTCCATCAATTTATCCAAGTCAGAGCTTTTTGTATGGGCAGAGATCGTTATTTTAAGTGTGTCTTTTTGAAGTTTCTTGTTAAATGTTTCCATATCACCGGACCACCATGTCCCGCTGTGTGTTTTTTTTGGGTTCGTCTCCACCGGCGTGCGTAAAGGCAGCACTAGAACAGCTGACGGGAGGAAGTGTGGAGGTGGCTGCTGCCTCATCGTCAGCCTACACGTGCCTAATACATCCGTGACAATACTGCTAGATCGCATGTCATTCGCAAAAAGAAATGCATTGCATTGCTGTTCAAAAATAGTTTGACATAAAGAGCGATCAGTCTGTGAAACTGTGAACGTGAGCGAGTGTTGAGCACTCGTGCACGCGCGCCTCAAGACGGTCGGGCTCGTTCTCGTCACTCACAGCCCTGTGAGAAATGCTCCTCTCGGTGTACACAGAACAGCATCCGCGAGCAGACATGCTTCATCAGTCATGACATAAAGAGCGATTAGTCTGTCAAAATACAAACGTGACTACAGCAGGGGGCGGCACCGAAATGAGGCACCGAAACTTTCGTTCTTATTCGGTCTGGTTACTACCGTTTTCATCGGAACCGGTGCCATACTGGTACCGGGTTTCGGTGCCCAACCCTACTCATGACATACGTCACGACCAAACGTTATGGGATTGGTTGCCAGATCCAGAGTGGCACTGGGCAGATCCAATTGTTTTAAACTTTAACAGACAGACCCGCCTCCAAGTGAGTGAACGTTTGGCAATAGAACAGTTCCAGACCTTCTGTACAAATGAAATAAAGTACGATGGTCTGGTAGGACCAGGCTAGGCAACTTTTTTTCCAAAAGCTATATTTCTTAAACAGTTTATTTCAGCTCCAAAGTTATTGGGTAACACTTTATAATAACTATCCGTTGTAACTTGTTAATAGATCATTAGTAAACTCTTAATTAATGATTATTAATGATTTGTTAAGTGTTTGTTAGCAGTTTGTTAAGGATTTATAACAATGGTAGATAGTTAATAGCTTAATAATTGAATCAGTTCATCTGGGAGGTAATCCGAGATACCGACGAGGCTGAAATAGGCTATAGACTATACACAGTGCATGGGCAACTGAGGGCAGCCCCATTTTCAAATATTTTTAAATAAACTCAATACACACTATAGGAGCCACATCCATTATGTGTGTGTTGCTCCTGGTGCGGTTTGACTCCAGGGTGACTTGTTGACGCGCTGTGTGTCTCAATGTTTGTAGTTGTGGTTGCTAAAGCAATGACTGAACCAAGCGATCATCTCCGGTGCAGACCGTTTATTTTGCTTACCAAGACACCAATTACGGTACATGTGATTACGGAATACATTTGTTTAGTTCCTCAGTGATAACAACTGTCACAATTGAGCTTCTAGCGGTCAAAAACCGTGAGCCCTTCCGGGGTCAAACAACAAACAAACAATCAAGTGACACACCTTTTATACTTGTGCCCCAGGCAATAGGGCAGTGACACCAGGTGGACAACACATGACATGACAACATATAGATACCCAAAAATGGCTCTTACACACACTGTGCATGCCATGGACTTGAACGTGACGTGATCAGTTAATCTCGGATTACCTCCCAGATGAACTGATTCAATTATTAAGCTATTAACTATCTACCATTGTAATAAATCCTTAACAAACTGCTAACAAACACTTAACAAATCATTAATAATCATTAATTAAGAGTTTACTAATGATCTATTAACGAGTTACAACGGATAGTTATTATAAAGTGTTACCAGTTATGGTTGCCAGGGATGCACCACATCCTGAAATATACATAAATATTTTAGTTGGAGACATTACTGCCAAGGCCTCACTTTAAAGTCACTTTGAGTAAAAAGTGGCACAGCCCTACCTGCCTTACTGTCATTTAAGTTTTTGGGCTTTTTTGTGTACTTTTTAAATTCTGTCATTTTACATTTATTTAAACAGTGTAAAACAGTCAAATATAGCCTCTGATGATCATAAACGACATGTCACAGCAAACAAGATCATCTTTGAAAAGAATGCTTTTTTATATAGGGGAGAACGCAGTGGCGTAACTTTGATGTTCTTATTGGTGGGGACACATTTTGGCGAAATGTCACACAATTTGGCGAAACGCCCTCGCCCCAGACCCAGCATCCAACCGCTCACTAGTTTATTAAACAAACCAGTTTTATCATATATCTACAGGCCTGGTTCTAGACAGTTAGATTAGGGTGGGCCAGTAGAAATTGTAGGTGGGCACACTGGGCAGAGAGACCGAAGATGCGAGCGCGCGCAGGGCGCGCGAGCCGAAATTTTTTGCCCTTGTAAGATCTCTGCGTCTGCTTTTTGGCACATTTAGGCTACTGTGAATTGTGTAGAACACAATATGCAAATAAACTTTGAGTGTTGCTGTGTGGGAGATTTGATTCTTGCATGTTTTTTTTCCCAAATGTTTATGAATAACATCTTGCCATCTACTCTAAATTATAACTGACCATTATGTTTGTTTATCATCTCTCTTGCGTGACATTTCATAATAACAATAGTATCCTAAATATATATCTCCTTTGCTGTGTGCTGGGGAGAAACAGACACGCTGGCAACTTTTCTGTTATCAAATTGGTGATTACGGGATGATTTGGATGCAGCAGCCTATTAGAATGACATGCTGTCGGGCGGACTGCGCCCGGCGGAGCTGCTTGACTCTCGGCGGCCGGGTGCGAGGCAAAAATAAATAAATAAAAGGACTCGGCGCATCACCAGGTTACATAATAGGCTGGCCTGATGTGAAACTTCTCTACCATATAGGCTACTTAATCAGGCTCGCCTAGCCTACATAAAACAGACGCGCACATAGCCGCGTGAACATATTCTCAACAGGGGGTGATGGAAAAAAAAAGCTCAGCCCGCACTTGTCTCGCAACTGGCTACAGTGATAAATACAAACTTCACCAATGTAATAGTGTTACATGCAGCGGTGATGGTTTTAATATAAGACTGGGGGTTTCCCCTACAAATAGGTCGTAAAAAGTCGGGTCGTCTTATATGTGGGGTCTAATATTCGGCGTCCAGTAAGGGAATGCCCGTTACCAGAGCGATCATTCATGGCCAGTGTCGA
The DNA here is from genome assembly GCF_949987685.1 of Ammodytes marinus. Taxonomy (NCBI): domain Eukaryota; kingdom Metazoa; phylum Chordata; class Actinopteri; order Uranoscopiformes; family Ammodytidae; genus Ammodytes; species Ammodytes marinus. The sequence goes on from NC_137220.1 coordinate 1,075,136, forward strand.
CCTTGTTTATTTTCTTTTTTTCGGGTGGAGACTATAGTAGGCTATAAAGAGTCACGGGAAATCACCAAAGAGCTCATCATCCCCAGCATTGAATTCAAAGCCTCGACTCATTATGTTGTCGACGTGTCAGAGGCATGAATCGACAAAGCGATCAACTCTGTGGCTTTTTTTGCTGCGGCACTTGTAGTGCTGAGGAGAGCTTGCCAACTGTGCCGCCGTTATGTTAAGATTTCATAATTTGCATCAAAGTATTGGGGATATTATGAATTAGAGGCTGTATTTAAACGCTGTCCATGCCGTGGTTATATTAACTGTGTCGGCTGTAGACACTAACGAGGGGGCGGCTGCTTCACTGTACAGTTCCATAGTTGCGCATTCCGTTTTGGCGACATGTCTCTGTGTATCAGGGCACGGGACTCGGGACATGCAATCGGATCGCAGAAGAAGCTTCTCCTCCGTTGGAAGGGAGCGGCACTACTTGTAAGGAGGGAAGTGATGTGGTCTCTTCTGGTTTCCTATTTTACCCAGCGCAGCTTAAACTTGGGCAGTAATTCACGCATTAACCCTTTCTCGTCGTTGACATATCGTTCTCATATTGGTGTGGACAATTTCAGCACATTTGAATATTGGTATGGACACGTCCACACCGTCCATACGCAATTTTACGCCCATGGGAGAACGGGATAATGTGAGACACTTTTTACATTTGCTCTCCTCTTAGCGAGCTACAATGATTTATCAGTCAAATTTACACATTTCCCATTAATTCAGGATGTTTTCTAGAAAAGGGCATTAGCAGAATTTATTCATGACAAAGGGCAGTGAAAATATGATTGTTTTAAAAAAAGTTGTCTTGTGTCTCAGTTTACCCCAGCTTTGTGGTAAACTGAGACAGACCAGGGAAATCAAGGGGGTAAACTGATCCACTTGCTTTTTCCACTCTGAAACTACCATAACAACAAATGTTGTAACAGTTACAATCCTGACAGCTAGCTTGAAAATCAAATATTCCAAAACTAATATCGGACGAGTAACAGAATCATGGGGTTTGGTCAATTAAGAAAAACATTTTCTAAACACTTGAAAGTAACTCTGATCAAATACACCATATAATTCATATTCAATAATTAACATTCAAATGACAGATAGAACCAGTTAGATTAAAACACAGTCTGGGGGTCAGAACACAGGACCCTTACAGCCAGCTAGTGTCTGGGGGTCAGAGCAAAGAACAATCAGAACCAGCTAGAACAGCCTGGGACTCAGAAGACAGGACTAGACCCAGCTGTCGTTTTCCATCTTTTGAGTCTTTGATTAATATTTTTCTGCATTTGTTTTATTGGGATCATTCATTGAATAAAGACATATTACTTAGAGTCTATTGGTGTTAAAGGTCACTCTCCTGTCCCCCACATACGTACGTGCCAAACCATGCCCTTGCTGACACCCATTCAACCATCAACCCCCACCTCCAGCCCACATTGTCTTTTGGCTTATTCCAACTAGTCTCCTTGCTACCTCAAATATATTGGATTCATTAAAAGAGGGCACAGACACTGTCTCACTTTACCCCGCAGCATTTGTCTCACTTTACCCCACTGCCACAATTTGAGAAAAAACTACCTCTCTCAGCAAATCAGGCTAATCTTCACTTATCATCATCACATGGTTTCATATGTTGGTAGTTCATCAACATGTATGATAGAAGTTTTTCTACCTGAATCAATTTGCTTTGGCACAACAATCGATTAAGTTCACAGCAAGAAAATTTACTTTTACATGCAAAAAAATTTTTGTGAAAAAAACATGCTTACAACATCACCATGAGGTCCTCACATGACCAAAAATGTGTTCCATTGCCTAGATACAGGGGGTGTCTCACATTACCCGATGGCTCACATTCCCCCGTTCTCCCCTATTGTTATTATAAATGCCTTTGTTCGGATCAGATTTTTCCCGGGAACGATTTATGGCAGGCAGACAGACATGTGTTTATGAACACTAGTAAATCACAGTTTACTTTGCTTCACCATGGTCATATCACCATTATTAATCTGACACAGTCACATATAAATACATTACCTCATGGCCATGCATCCTGCCGTTTCTCTTTCACTCGCTTTCTAAACAAATGCACGCGCCACCGCTACGCGCTAGCAAACATTTTTAGGACAGCATGCGCTGGTGTGGTAAAAACACTTCTGCTTTGGTCCAAAGGGGGCGCTATAATCAACTACTAAAAGCTCCACCTAGCTACTTTAAGAAGTTGTTTTCATTAATATTATCATACATCTAATATTGTATTAACAATAGGCTGGTACAAAGTAAAAAAGTGCTTTTGCAAAAACATTTTTTTGATGCAAAATATTGTCAATGATCGTTATCAGCAAAATCCCCTGAATGACATGTTTTGTGGACCCCACTAGGTCTTGAAGTACTGCAGCCTCCAGAACTACAGACACACACTGATACACACACAGCCAATAATAGGGACGCCCCTGATGTTCCTGAAGTTCCTGAGTTAAACCATAAGGTATTCATAAATTGTTTTAGAATTATTTGTATTACTTTAAAACACATACAAACAATACACCAACAACAACAAACTAGTGACCTTGAATGTACTTTTTAAATGACTTTTTTTCATTATGTTTTGTTAGGTTTTCTTTGGACGTCCAGACAAATAAAACATAATAATATAATTCTTATTATTCTTAAGGAATCGGACACAGTGAAACACCGACACAAACCAAAAGACTTCGAAGGCCCGCCTGTCTTCAGGGCTGCACAAGGTGAGAAACAGTCTGAACTTCCATGGTCTGCAGTTGGGACTTGATTAGTGATCATTTCATTAAAGGGATAGTTCAGTAGCCTATATTTGAAGTGTGGTTTAATTCAGCTCTTCTGCATAGTTAGTGTATTACCTTATGGACACACACACACACACATACACACACACACACACACAGTTATTCTGCATAGTTAGTGTGTGACCTTATGGAGATAGCCATCAGTCACTATAAGGAGTTTGGGGAAGACGTGGCTGTAGCAGAAGTCACCATTGTACTGTTGCAGAGGGGGACAGAAGGAAAACGTTTTTTCTCCACATATATAAATTCTAACATAAAACTTAAAGACAGCCCAGACAGCCCTTTATTTTTTATTTTCTTGTGTCTCTTGAATAATCTGCAGTAGCTCTGAGTCTAGCAGCTGATTGGTGGAGTGATACAGAAAACGGCAAACTAAAGCTGTGGAAATAATCTAAGTTCAATTTAACGGGTATTTAGGTTTTAACTTAACATTATTTATATATGTGCAGATATTTTTTTTGTTATGGCCTGTCTGCAGCATTACAATGCTGACATCTCCAAAGTCTTTTTAGTGAAAGTGTTGACCGCCATCTCCATAATATTAACTATGCCTTTGTACTAGGGCTGGGCAATAATTCGATTACGATTAGTAATCGCGATTAAACTCCCGTCGATTAATTCAATATGCGTTTGACATAAATCCTCGATATGAAAAAAAAAAAAAAAAATTATATGGATTTACCTAACAGCCAATCACAAAGCATAAATAAACTCAACAGCCAGTCAGATTGCAGTTTTTGCATTTCCTGTCTAATTACGCGCCCATTTCCTGGTGCGACGTGCATGTTTGTGCTTTAGCGGTAAGGAAAGAGGAGAGCCGTGTGTAGTGACCTCGGCAAGAGTGAAGGGAGTCTTGTGTTTAGCGAAAAATGTCGGCGCAGCACTCTGTTATGTAGTGCTTTTCCTCTTCATTAAATTAATCAGTGGGCTACACTCAACACTGTGTCTCGCTGCTACGATGACACCATAGTCAGGTAGCTGCCGCAGCCAGTGCTGTTCGCTCACTGTCTCTGTCGTCTCTGTGCATTTACCGGAGTTGTACGCTCACAGCACGGGGGGAATATATTGGAGCGGCCACACAGAAAGTGTGAAAATGCTTGACAAGTTTTAACTGCCGTCCGACCGCTGCTATCAGCAGCGCGAGCGGTGGTTGTTCCAAAATAGCAGTCTACACTAAAGCCTGCACTGCGTGTGTCCCACTGCTACGATGACACCACGTAGCTGCCGCGGCCAGCGCTGTTCACTCACTGGCTCGCAACACGGGGGGAATAAATATAGGAGCGGCCACACCGAAAGTGTGAAAAGTTTTAACCACCGTCCGACCGCTGCAGCGCTCCTGTCTATCGTATCGTATTTTGCGGTAGTTGAACCTTATGAAAAACTATCAAAAAGAAGCAAAGCTACAGTATAACATACAGGTAGCTGTTCAGTTCAGCCTAATTAGCCTGCTGGTCTGTAAGACCATGTAGCTACAGCTGTTGTTGTATGTGTGAGTAGTAGCTGTGATGTTCTCTGACATTCATGAAGCATCTGAGCCACAGCTCTATACACATTTAAGATTGTTGCCTCCCTGCCTGAGGAGTTAGATGTGATAGTAGTCACTCACATATCTTTAGTTTTAAACACATTATGTTATGTAGCATAATATCTGGTTTTATAATGTTTACATTTTGCACTTTCTACTCACATTTCTCCTTTTTAAAATAGGCTAGCTGACTGATGTAAAACCAGTAATTCTCATATTCATATTTTATATCTTAAAGATCAGTACTTGTGTCAGGGCCTTTGTTGATCCAATTGTTTACTTTTTATGTATGGTTGTGCCTCTACAAGATGTTTACATCTTACAAGATGTTTGCTGTAGCCCTGCCAAACGAGTTTAACGTGAAAGAAGTTAGAGCTTTTATTTTTATTTACAATATTTTCAATAGGTTACAAGGCAAGCTATCTTATATTGTTTAGGTAGGTGCAGTTAAAACATGTTTGTGAAGTTAAATGTGTATATTTAATGTGATTCAATGTTCTATATCACAATATGCTAATAAACAACATTGTATAGTTTAACTAATGAACACTCTGGTTTCTTTAGGCTTCAGCAGTATCACACTATACTGTATATCGTGATTAATATCGATATCGATCAATATCGAAAAAATAATCGTGATAATATTTTTTGCCATATCGCCCAGCCCTACTTAGTACCCCACTTCAAAAACACTGAACTTTCCCTTTAATAATGATCTGAAATTAGCTGTAAATGAAGACTCAGAGAAGACTGAGGACAGCACAGAGGGAGACTCTAAAATTGAATCTGAAAACAAGAAGAAAGGTAAGATTTGAGTTTTCCGAGACAGAAGTCCATCTCAGATAACTTTTTGTTGTAAATTTCTGCTAAATCTGATTAACTTTAAAAGTAAAGTGGAAATTAAAAATGCATACATCTATTTCCTATAGGAATTGATTGAATGCATGCACACATTCTTTTTGCAAATTAATCTTAAGCTTAAAGCTGGGGTATGTGATTTCTGATTGGTCAAAGTTAACCTGAGCTGTACACTTTGACCAATCAGAGCGAGGCTCCGATTCTCTGTTCTTATTGGCTGTTGGGACTGTCCATTCACTTTGGCACGACTTTGTTGGTGTAGAGCGTGTCAGGGAGGGACCAAAGAGAACAAGTTGAGCGGCTGAGGTATTTGGATTCAAATCTCTATCCCAACTGCCATTTTCTCCCCAAATCCTCCACCCCAGCTTTAAATGGTTATCGATTTATTTTATGTTTGATGTTTTTTAATTTATTTTATGTTTGATCCTGCAAAATGCTTGTTGTTACTTTTCCCTACAGTAAAGGAGAAGGAGGAGAGTGCAGCTGAAACAGAGGTAAAGGTAATTTCATAATTTGGTCCTCAGTAGTCACTGTCATACAGAAGCTTTTTTTCACCCTAATGCAAATTGTTTTCTCTGAAGTTTGGTCTAATTGTACCACTTACAATTTAACGTTCAGCTGAGGATAGATGTTTTCATCTTTAGGCTTGAACAGAGTTTGAGTGAATGAAGCTCCTGTTAGGAAACGTGGATGAGTTACAAACGTGCTTGCATTTATTTTGTGCTCATTGCTTTCTCTCGCTTACCATGGGGTTGCCCTGAATTGCTTTATCAATGTGTGTTTTAGATCTTAATGTTGCTTTAATAAATCTTGAATTAAATGATTTGCCTTCTTAGGACGATCCAGTGAATGATCCTGTAGATGTAGAACCAACAACAGGAGAGTCTGAAATCACGTCTGGACCATCTGCCACCAATAAAAAAAGTAAAAACTTGCTGAATTATTTAATTGTACAAAAACACGAAACAGTAAAAAATAGAAGTAACTATTTTATTTCTGATGTTATGAGAAAAGAAATAAAAATATATAGATTTGATCGCACATTGCTCTGACCCTCCTGTGACGCAATTTATTTTTCTGCTGCAGGTGCCTCGCATATGGATATGAGTGAAAACAAGGTAAGACACTAAAATATAATTCAACACAAGATCTTACAGGCTATTTATTTATATCCATTGTATTGCGTAATATTACTTCTACATACAGTTAATTTTTATTTTCCTATTTAAAGGAGTCTCTGAAGATGTCCAAACAGAAAAAGGAAAAAGAAATTGAAACACTCCTTCGCAGACTTAAACTTCAGGACAAACATCAGCAAAAGTTATCACCAGCAGATTTTCATAAAATAGGTCCAACTGTGAAGGACCATGCCACTTCTGAGGAAGACATAGCTCACACTTTCCTTCAGAGGTTGATGATGTTAGACTACAGAGCCAGATATATTCCTGTAAGACAAGTCAGTTCTGATGTGAGCCAGTCAAACCCTGGCCCGGAGATTGAAGACAATAACTTTGACGCTCTTTATAGCTCTAGTGTAGACTCTGATCAATCCAAACCGAATCATGTGCATCCAATGGATGTTCAAATGGCAGTGTTTCATTGCTCAGACAGCTCTCTTAAACAGAATGTGATGTCAAAGCTATCACAATGTCAGTACGCCTTACCTCTGCTTGTCCCTGACCCATTCACACAGGATATTCACTGTCCTCTGTGGGCCTTCAGACAAATAATGAAAACATGGAAGACTCAATCTCAAACCAAAGATGGTCCAAGCAGAGTCACCATGAAGAGTATGCCCATCTGCACAGCTGAGACACCCATGGTGTCATTTTTCCGCATGGGTTCATTACCACTGTCTAAATCTCAGCTGATCAACACTTTGATCAACGACCGTCACAGCACTTTCTTCCACAGAAACTGCCCAGGGAGCACCAAGTCCCGCCATTTAATAGATGGAATGGCAGAGATTGCCTGGTACTGCCCTTCTGGAAAACCCAATGATGCCTTCAGTGACTGCATTGCCTTCTGTAATCTTCATGGTGATGCTCTGTTGATTGAAAAACAGCAAGAAATAATCACGGAAAAATCTTCAGTCAGTGTTGTTCTTGTACCAACTCTGGAGAAAGGTGGGAAAAGTGAAACAGTTATCCAGGCCCTTTACAAGTCTCCAAAGCCTCTCATTATTCTCATTGCTGATAATGAATTTGGTGCCATTCAGATGAAAGAGGGAAAATACAAAATGGGTCTGAAAAACAGAAGCCAGTCAGATGTTTCTGAAGAACTGAAAGGAATCATTGGAAAACTTCTGTCTGGACCACATACATCCTTCCAGCTTGAAACCATGGCTGAGGTATCTGGAATCAGAGTGGATGAAAATGATGCTGTCTTTCAAAAAGGGAAATCTGCTGCAATGGAAACAGTAGGTTTGCTTGGGGGGATGGATGTTTCAAAGATCAAAGATGCATTTCTTCCGTGTCAAGGTCAACTCTGGCATGATTGGTGCGAAATAAACAAAGATCTGCATCGCCTCAAAGGACACATTGAAATGGAGAAATGTAAAAATGAGGAGAAGCAGATGGAAATACGGCTAAAACAATACACTGCTTCTTGTAGTAAACTGATTGAGTTATTCATTGAAAGTCTCTCATCACTTCCATCAACAGAAAGAGAATATTTCCTTAAATGGACACAGATCTTAATAGATGCCCTCTCCACAGATAATCTCTCTTCAATTCTCCAAAGCTATGATGAAAAGTGGTCTGAGGTTTTGGTATTGAAGAAGAAGCATGATAAATCTGAAGAGCTAAAGACCAAGCAAACTGAGCTTGATCAAATATCAACAAAACTACAGTCAGCCACTTTTGGTTTAGAGCACATCTTAAGAGAAATGGGACAGATCTATGAGGCTCATGCATCTCTGCAGAAACCAGCTAATCCGGTAAAGACTTGCTGGTCTAAATACCCTGAGATGGCTGCAGAACTGATGATATCAGGACACCCAATGGAGCTGATGGATGGAGATGCAGGTCATGTGCCTTCAACATGGATCTCTGGTGTTTTAGATGAAGTCATCAAGAAACTGGGTGAAGTGAGAGTTTTTGTTTTGTCAATTTTAGGAGTACAAAGCAGTGGGAAATCAACAATGCTGAATGCCATGTTTGGTTTAAAGTTTGCAGTGAGTGCTGGCAGATGCACCAAGGGTGCCTTCATGCAGCTGGTCAAAGTGTCTGAAGAAATCAGGAAAGACTTTAAGTTTGACTACATTCTGGTGGTGGACACAGAAGGACTGCGTGCTCTTGAGCTGGAAGGTAACACCACTCTTCACCACGACAATGAACTGGCAACATTTGTTGTTGGTCTGGGAAACATGACATTGATCAACATCTTTGGAGAGAATCCAGCTGAGATGCAAGATATTCTGCAGATTGTTGTTCAGGCTTTCATGAGGATGAAGAAAGTTAAACTTTCTCCCAGTTGTTTGTTTGTTCACCAGAATGTTTCAGATATTGCCGCTGCAGAGAAAAACATGGATGGAAAGAGACGCCTGCAAGAAAAACTGGACCAAATGGCCCAACTTGCTGCCAAAGAGGAAGGTTGTGATGCTGAGTGCTTCAGTGACGTCATTGCATTTGATGTGCAAAAGGATGTGAAATACTTTGCCCAACTGTGGGAGGGAAGTCCACCTATGGCTCCTCCAAATCCAGGTTACAGTGAGAGCATCCAAGAGCTGAAGACCATCATCCTCTCTAAAGCTCAGACATCTGATGGTATTAAACTTTCACAGTTCAAAAGCAAAGTTCAGGACCTGTGGAACGCTCTGATAAACGAAAACTTTGTGTTCAGTTTCAAAAACACACTTGAAATTACAGTGTACAGAAAACTTGAGGTCCAGTATGGGAACTGGACCTGGGCCCTAAGAAGCACCATGTTGACCATTGAGAATCAGCTGTATACAAGAATTGAAAATGGAGAACTTAACACAGTTGAGCTAAATGTACTAAATGAAGGAATAAGCAAGACCTTTGGACAAATTGCAAAAGATATGACAACTTACTTTGATGATGACAGAGACAAAGAAATGTTGGTTCAGTGGCGAGGCCGATTTCAAAGCAAAATCAAGGAGTTCCGCGATGAACAAGTGAAAGGAGTCAAAAGAAAACTGGATGAAGTTACTCAGCAGAAGAAGGCTTATAAAAAGCTGGATGATGAAAAGACAGAGTTTGAGAAGAAGCTGTTACAAAAGAGCAAAGATCTTGCTCATGAGTTGAAAGACAGAGCCAAAAATGAAGAGGAACTTAAAAAGGAGTTCGACTCTGTTTGGAGTCGCTGGGTTAATGAATTAACTGCAGATATAAAACCCATTGAGGAGATCAACTTGGAACAAGACCAAACATCCATCCTTCAAGAGCTTAGTTTTGAATGGGCTTTCATAAATGAATCCAAAGAGAGCCGCAGATACATTAACATATCAAAGGTTGGAGATTACAGCCATTATGTATCCTTCACAAAGCACAGTAAAAAAGTCCATCATAATGAGAAGGACACAAAGAGCCAATTCGAAAATGCTCTCGAATATGTTAAAGAAAAAGTTTCAAAAGTTAAAGACCTTGTTTTTGTAAACCATTTACCTACAGAAGAACAGGTACTGATTCAATCCCTCATTGGAGATGTTGAAAAACAGTCTCTTGATGCAATCAAAAGCAAACCTGTTGCCACAAGAGGCTACAGTCAAACTTACTTGCAAGAAGTGGCCATAAATGTTCAAACAAAATTGGCAGAGTTTGAATCACAGTGGAAATATGCTCTGAAGAAGGAGTTTACAGTTGAACTTTTACTGTATGTATTTAAAGGAGCAGAAAGTTGGCTTTCACAGAACCACAATAAATTCAAAATGAACAACGATGCGCTCGCCCAATTAAACAGCAAGAAAAGTCAATATTACAACATTTTCAGAAGCTTCTACAAAGGAAGTTCATCTGCTGTCGTGCTTGGAGAGCTGACCTCAGACAAACTGAAGAGCTCCACTGTTGAGGCTGTCTGTAACAAGACTGCCATTGATATCACTGGACAAATGAGGTGCAATGTCCCAGCATTCAATGGGAACAGATTGAACTTGGAGAAACATATGTTGAAGTCACTCGCAGAGAAAGAGAACTTTGATGGTTTTATCACCTACATCCAACAGCCAAGAAACCAAGCAGAGAGTTTCATAAAGGAGGAAGTTGAGAAATACATCTTCACAGAACAAAGAGATAAAGTACAGAATATGCTCAAGAAAAATGTTGAAGATATCAACAAACTTATGCGTCAAGCTTCATTCACTGCATCAGAGAAAGTCAAAACTCAGGGAGGAGACATTGACACGTGGGTGAAGGAATTTTCCAGTTTGCTCAAAGATGAGCTGAGCTTCACCATTTGTTGTCAAAACTTCAGTGACATCAACAATTTTGACTTTCTTAAAGAAGAGATGGAGAAAGGCCTTAAATCCATCTTACAAGAGATGAACAGCATGTCATTGGATAAGATCAAAGAATGCAGACTGCAGCCTGATCAAATCCTCATCGATCAGCTGTGTAACTGCTGCTGGGAAAAGTGTCCATTCTGTGGTGCTGTTTGTACCAACACTCTGAAAGACCACAGCCCTGATAAACACAACGTCCCCTTCCATAGACCGTCTGGGATTCACGGATGGCACACTAGAGGTACAGAGGATCTGGTCATTGATTTCTGCACATCATTAGTTGCAAGTGAAGGCTGTTTCTACCCCAAACATGATTCAGAGGACACTATTCCTTATAAACAGTATCAAAATGCTGGGGGAAATTATGCTAAATGGGAGATTACTCCTGATGCGTCTAAAATGATATACTGGAAATGGTTTGTGTGTCGATTTCAAACTGAACTGGAAGACCACTATAAATTAAAGTTCCAGAAAGGAGGAGAAATTCCCAGTGAGTGGAGAGAATACACTAAACAAGAGGCTATTGACAGTCTTTATGAAATGGTCTAAATAAAGTGACTGGGAAACAACAAGCTCTACTCACAGTGACGGGAACCGGAAATGTCTTAAACTGTTCAAAACAGAAAGAGTTTTTTATTTTATTAACAAAGTGACACAGTAGCAATATTATAGATTAAGCCTTTCCTAAATGACAGAGTTCAAAACTTTGATCTATTTCATCAAACATTTTCTTTTTAATTATTTTATTTTTAGAGTGTACTGCAAATGAACAAAAGCAAAGGAGAACACAATGATTTTATAACGTATCACAGAATTAAAATGTGCATTTCTGTATGTTACAATATGATGACGATGCAATTTGAAAAACTAACATTTTATGGGAGAATTATTTGAACAAAAGGAAGAAACACTTTCTAAGTTTTTAAATATTATCGACATATTTTCAATCCTGTATAAAGATGAGAGCATGCTATGATTGTTTACCTTTTTACTTTTACATACAAATCTTATCATTATATTTCTATGTAAACTGCCCAGAAGCGGTAGAGTATGTATAGTAAAACTCCCCAGAAGAGGTAGAGTATGTATTGTAAACTCCCCAGAAGAGGTAGAGTGTGTATTGTAAACTCCCCAGAAGAGGTAGAGTATGTATTGTAAACTCCCCAGAAGAGGTAGAGTGTGTATTGTAAACTCCCCAGAAGAGGTAGAGTGTGTATTGTAAACTCCCCAGAAGAGGTAGAGTGTGTATTGTAAACTCCCCAGAAGAGGTAGAGTGTGTATTGTAAACTCCCCAGAAGAGGTAGAGTATGTATTGTAAACTCCCCAGAAGAGGTAGAGTATGTATTGTAAACTCCCCAGAAGAGGGAGAGTATGTATTGTAAACTCCCCAGAAGAGGTAGAGTATGTATTGTAAACTCCCCAGAAGAGGGAGAGTATGTATTGTAAACTCCCCAGAAGAGGGAGAGTATGTATTGTAAACTCCCCAGAAGAGGTAGAGTATGTATTTCTATGTAAACTCCCCAGAAGAGGTAGAGTATGTATTTCTATGTAAACTCCCCAGAAGAGGTAGAGTGTTTGAAAGTATTTCTGTGAACGTATAAAGGATACAATCTATGACGACACAGGGAACAAATTGGTGTCTAATGGAAGCTAATCGTTCATCTTGAGCGAAAGCTATAGCGCGTAATGCCTTTGGTATGAATCAATGTCGGTTACATTCAAGCCATCAGCCAAACGAGTTGACACAAAGTTGATTAAGCCTAGGAAGAGCCCAAGAAATGTTTCAGTTGTTGATTCTACTGCTAAGAAAAAATGTGGACGTACAGCAGGTTTAAAATCGATGTGCCATCACTGAAGGCTTAACTCAAATCTCTATTTTTTAATTGAATCATTGAAACGTTTTCGATTATAAAAATGAATGTAACGTGTATGTGAGACTTGCTGGGTTCTACAAAATGGGAAATAGTTCTGAGTTGACAGTAGGCTATAGCTATAATAAAATAGGGAAAGGAATTATTTTGTTTTCGCTAACATTTTGCCTCTAACTGTTGTCAAACTGAAAATCATTACAAACACACTTTTTTCATTGTCATATTTTGTGTTTTGTGAGGCAAATTAGTGTATTCATGTCATTATCATGGGTATTGGTAATATGGTCGTATGTTGTTGGGAAACTAAATACGGAAACTCATTATAAAAGAGTTTTACCTGGAGTGGTTTTGACCTCCGTGTGTGTGTGTGTGTGTGTGTGTGTGTGTGTGTGTGTGTGTGTGTGTGTGTGTGTGTGTGTGTGTGTGTGTGTGTGTGTGTGTGTGTGTGTGTGTGTGTGTGTGTGTGTGTGTGTGTGTTTCAAAGATGCTAGACGGTGGAGGTGATATACGATTAGGAATAGTTGGGATATAATAAGGGAGCAAGGTTGTCTAAGAATGTAATGCCTTGATTGAAAATATCTACACACTGTTGTCTACCGTTGAAGTGTGTTCATTCTAAGTATTATAAATTCTATATCTGCAGTCCCCTCTGTAATGCTGATGATGGCTCTTGCTTGCAATAAATAAAGATCTACTGAGAATCTGAACATTGTTTCATCTGGTATTTAATAACCAACTCTCATCTGCTCTAGACAAACTGATATTTCACCAACTTAGAAACAAACATACTTTATGCTATGTGTGTTATAGAGCCAACCTTTATACAGAAGACGTCTGTGTAACATACTAAATGCATGCACACATTTGTTATTAATTTCTTATCGTTAATAAGGTTATTATAATAATGGATAGATTCAAAAATTTCATTTTAAAACATTGAAGCGGTGGGATACTTTAAAACCAATGAAAAAGTAGAGTCATGAAATAAGTGCTGAATTGTTTCATACATTTTACAAAATTGAAATTGCTAGCTTCTCCTTTAAACTGCCAGCCATTTTCCATTGGATGACAACTTTGACTGACGTGTGTCATACGTCAATCAAATGTTTGCCGTTATTTGACAGAGCAGCGCAAGCCCCGCCCCCCTGTGATGTCATTAACGAGGTTTGAGTGTTTGGCGGTTGTGACAGTCGTAAACGGTTGGGATATCGAAGAGTAAACTCATTCAGCTATGGCCGCGGCTTTAGCACCGCCCGTCTGCCGGTCCGGTTGTGGATTTAGTTCGTGTGTGTTTCTCAAAGCGGCCGTTTGGAGAGAAGAACATTTCAAGAGGAAAACTCAAACCGAAGCTCGATGGTCTGACCGTGACCAACGGAGGTTATTTTGTGCACTTCACCCAGATTAGCTTCCACCGTTATGATAGCAAACAAGCTAGCACCGAGAAGATCAAGCAGGCCCCCAGGCTTTCAGTTTGTTTTCGCGGGAGAAGGAGGGGTGGGCAGCCGTGGGCAGCTGAACAGAGTCGTTGTGAAACAAAGGTTTCGGTTTCGGCCCGGCCTCACGGCAGGAAAATAAAACTAATTCTTACTCATTCTGATAAGGCAATTGCGTTCACAGCTACAACATTGGTCTTATAGGAAAACTTTAAAAAGCTAACTTAAGCATTTGAACATTTGTTTGGTTGATTTCAATAGTTAACTTAAGCACCATGGACCTATAAAGATGTAACACACGCTATCAACACAGCGCTAGCCCACTAGTTTGATTTAGATGGCTGGAGGAATCTTCATTTAGAACTTGTTAACCACTGTATTACTTTACAAAAACGGGGTGTTTAAAGATCACATACAGCGATCACATATAGCAAATCATCGGGGGGTTAGTGACTTATACGCCTATGGTCGGTAAACAATGCAACTGTGCTCGCTAAGACCTTTAGCTTACAATGCTACAGAACGAGAATGATTCTACATCCGCTACCAGTCCGCTACGCTTGCCGCCCTCTTTCTTGATAGGTCCATAGTGCAGCTACGTCCATGCTACGTCATGCTTCCGGGCTGCATGAATTTCCGCATTAATGCTTCCTTGTGGCTTCCCTGCTCCAATGAGCAGCTTTCAGAGGAATGAATGGGCGCCGTGTTTCAATCCGGTGTCCATTTATATTTGCTGGAGTCTGAGCAGTTACTGTGAAGCTTTGTTCAGTGTTTGTTTATGCTGCTTAAAAACCATATTAACTTATTAAGCGTATGGCTAATAAGTGATCCTGCTGCTCTCAGCTACGCCTAGGCTGTTTTAAAATAGTAAAATTACAAATACCACACAGTAAAATGTTTAAAACTTAACACGCAGTGACTTATATTAACCACTAGATGTCACTATTGTTATTCTTGTTATCAGAGAATCACAGTCTGTGCAGCTGCAGATTTACAAGAAGTCACGTGACTGAGAGAAACTGAGCAGCAGGAAAAGGTTTATTCTGTCACAGATTAGTTTATCCATCCAAGGCTGTAGTATTAATATATTTTAGGGGGCACAATCCCCCCCCCCCATATTAACATTTTTTAACATTTTCACCCCCCAATATATTGATAGAAAAATGTAACTTGTGTGTGTATATACAGTCATGGACTAAAGTGTTGCCACCATTGGAATTCTGTCAGATAATGCACTGTCTCACCCAGGAATTTATTGCAATAACAAGTGCTTTGGCATTAATATTTTTATTACATTTGTTTCCAACTGAAACACCAAAAAGAAAATACAAAAATGCCAAATCGGATACAATTTTACACAAAACTCAAAAAATGTGCCGGACAAAAGTGTTGGCACCCTGAACTTAATACTTGGTTGCATAACCTTTAGAAAAAATAACTGAAAACAATCGCTTCCTGTATCCATCAATACGTTTTCTAAACCTCTCCACTGGAATGTTGGACCATTCTTCCTTTGCCATCTGCTCCAGGTCTCTCAGGTTTGAAGGGTGCCTTCTCTGAACAGCTGTTTTCAGATCTCCCCACAGGTGTTCTATGGGTTTCAGATCTGGATCATTAGGGACTTTAAGCAACGACGGTTGAAAGGACGGCTACGGCGGTCGAGTAGAATTTTTAGCATTCGAAAACTTATGTCATCACCTCCTATCGCTGTAGTCAGAGCCGTAGTCCGTCTGTTTACAACGGCAGAACAGGGTTTTGACGTTGTGAGCGCTACACCAACTGCAGCAAGTAGCCGTTCTAAGAGTTGCTAGGTGATAGTGGAAGCCGTTGGAATCTTTCCCCGACGCCGTAGCCGTCGCTAAAACACCGCTGCTTAAAGTCCCTATTGCTGGCCACTTCAGAACTCTCCAGCGCTTTCCCTCAAACCATTTTTGTGCTTTTTAAAGTATTGTATTTGGGTCATTGTCCTGCTGGACCCATGACCTCCGACGGAGACCCAGCTTTCTGACACTGGGCCGTACATTGCGCTCCAAAATTCCTTGATAGTCCTTCGATTTCAAGATTTCAGTAGGGACTGTGTTCTTCTCTTTGAAGGCCTCATTTCGTTTTCTGTGAACACATTGATGTCTTCTGCCAAAGAAATTATATCCTATTTGGCTTTTTGTCTATTCGCTTTTATGTTTTTTTCATTGCAAACAAATGACATAAACATATTAATGCCAAAACCTTTGTACTTGCAAACATTTTCTGGGAGAAGCAGGGCATTATCTGACAGAATTCCAGGGGTACCAACACTTTTGTCCATGACTGTATGTATATTTTTTGTAGTCACCCTTAATAATAAGGCTGCAAGACGGATCTGTTGTTCGCTGGCAATTTACAGTATTTACAGTCAATACAAATGCTACTGTGGGCCATAGCCATTACCAAAATAACAAACTATAACGGTTTGCTCTGTGCTCACGAGGACCTCTCCCTAACTCACTCTGTCCTCACCTCGCTCAGCCCTCAGCCAATCACAAGCCCCCAAGCCCATCACTCATTCACTCTGGAATCCAAACAACTCAACTGCCTGAGAAATTATACAAGATCCTCTTTTATACACTCGAATTTGGTGATAGACACTTCAGTCTGAACAGACACGGATGTGATGAGCCAACATGTCTAATGGAAGCTAATCGTTAATCTTGATGTATTTTGTTTGTTTTTACTATTTCTTAAATGCAATTTCTAATATCTAATCTTGATGTGTTGTATGCCCATGTAAAGCACTTTGAATGGCCTTGTGCCTGAATTGTGATATAGAAATAAACTTGCCTTGCCTTGCCTTGCCAGAGCAACACACATAACACAACGTGCAACAAGTCCCCCAGTCGGTTATAATATAAATTGCTACGCTTCAAAAGGGAAGCGCTGCACCATCAACGGAAATAATAATGATTATATGTATTCAAAACCATAACTAAACTTAACAAGTTTAGATTTTCTTTTAGATCCTTTATTGTCATTATACAGTATATTAATATACAAAAACAATTGTTTGTGCAAACCAATGGACTCAGAAGTTTATAAACAACAATACATTTTAGGGATTAAAATTAGACAGTAAAAGTAGTGTGTGGGGCGACTGTGGCTCAGGGGGTAGAGCTGGTCGACCAATGATCAAGGGGTTGGCGGTTCGATCCCCGCCCTGCCACTTGTTTGATGGTTGTTGTGTCCTTGGGCAGGACACTTCACCCACCTGCCTTGTGTGAATGTGTATGATTGCTGTATGTTTGAGGTGGTGGTCGGAGGGGCCGTTGGCGCTGAATGGCAGCCACGCTTCCGTCAGTCTGCCCCAGGGCAGCTGTGGCTACTATGGTAGTTTACCACCACCAGTATGACTGTGTGTGAATGAATGGAACCTGGAACCCTGTAAAGAGCTTTGAGTGCCTTGAAAAGCGCTATATAAATCCAATCCATTATCATTATTATAAATTCATCACTGTTTAAAGTCCTTAAAAAGAGATTTTGCCCCTCCCCTTGCTGTCCCCTGTGAATTCAACAACACTGACAAACTCTGAATCATATTGAATAAATAATTCAAACACATTAAAAGGACTCATACCACATGCAGTGACTTATATTATCCACTAGATGTCACTATTGATATTTCTATACATCAATAAATCACAGTCTGTCCAGCTGCAGATTCACATGGGTGAGAGGCTGTGTTCGAAAAGCCATTCTAACGTCCTCCCTCCTACATACTCAACATGTATATACTACATACTGTCTACTAAACCATCCATTGTGTATGTGAGGTTCGTCAGACCCTTTATACAGAAGTATACAGAAGCAATAAAGAATTTAAACAAAACAAACATCCGAATCGTTTTAAAAGACGCAATGCATTGTGGGGCGGTTGAGTAGGAAAAGTAACCTGTCGATCCATACACAAAATCTTTCCGGAAGAAAGTACTCAGCCGGGAATTTCTCGCCTACTCAAACTCTCATACACAACCACAACATACTCAAATTGACGTCAAAATTATATTTTAGTAGGACGTTAGTAGGGCTTTTAGTTTGAGTAGGACGTTAGTAGGGCTTTAGTATGAGAAGGACGTTAGTAGGACGTTAGTAGGGCTTTAGTATGAGTAGGACGTTAGTAGGGCTTTTAGTTTGAGTAGGACGTTAGTAGGGCTTTTAGTATGAGTAGGACGTTAGTAGGGCTTTTAGTTTGAGTAGGACGTTAGTAGGGCTTTTAGTATGAGTAGGACGTTAGTAGGGCTTTTAGTATGAGTAGGACGTTAGTAGGGCTTTTAGTATGAGTAGGACGTTAGTAGGGCTTTTAGTTTGAGTAGGACGTTAGTAGGGCTTTTAGTATGAGTAGGACGTTAGTAGGGCTTTTAGTTTGAGTAGGACGTTAGTAGGGCTTTTAGTATGAGTAGGACGTTAGTAGGGCTTTAGTATGAGTAGGACATTAGTAGGGCTTTAGTATGAGTAGGACGTTAGTAGGGCTTTTAGTATGAGTCAGACATTGGTAGGGCTTTTTGAACACAGCAACTCACTGAGGAGTTTGACAACACATCAATTTATTACCGATTAGTTTATTTACAGCAACATGTTCTCAAACACATTGTAATTAAAATACAAACAGTCCTGTAATAAAACTTCTGTGATAAAAGTTATAATGTCTGTGTGTTTACTATTAGACAGTAGGGAAATGTCTTGGAGCTAAACACTCTAGGCGGAGTCAGGAGGCAATTAGGAAACTCCCTGCTGGCCAGTAACTTTCCGCTCTGTTACACTCTTATATGGACTTCTGCCTTTGAACAACTAGTATCTGTCAGTGATAAGAACTGGTCTGGCCAAGAGGGAAAAATGTTGCTCTGCCAGTTTAAATGTGAAAGTAAACTTGATGTTGATACGCCTCACCAACTCTTTGGTAATCTCTCTGTAATCTGACCTGGTACTTTTCCACTTTCACTGAAACCCAAAGAGTCTGTGGGGCGTATCAACATTGACTTTACTTTCACATTCAAACTGGCAAGGCAACTTTTTCCCTCTTGGCCAGACAAGTTCTTATCATTGACAGATACAATTTTTTCAAAGACCCTGTAATGAACTAATTGGTAATAAATGTATGTGTTGTCAAACTCCTGAGTGAGTGTGTTGTTAGGGACAGGGGGTAGAGAGTGAGTGGGTTGTTAGGGGCAGGGGGTAAAGAGTGAGTGGGTTGTTAGGGGCAGGGGGTAAAGAGTGAGTGGGTTGTTAGGGGCAGGGGGTAAAGAGTGAGTGGGTTGTTAGGGGCAGGGGGTAAAGAGTGAGTGGGTTGTTAGGGGCAGGGGGTAAAGAGTGAGTGGGTTGTTAGGGGCAGGGGATAAAGAGTGAGTGGGTTGTTAGGGGCAGGGGATAAAGAGTGAGTGGGTTGTTAGGGGCAGGGGGTAAAGAGTGAGTGGGTTGTTAGGGGCAGGGGGTAAAGAGTGAGTGGGTTGTTAGGGGCAGGGGGTAAAGAGTGAGTGGGTTGTTAGGGGCAGGGGGTAGAGAGTGAGTGGGTTGTTAGGGGCAGGGGGTAGAGAGTGAGTGGGTTGTTAGGGGCAGGGGGTAGAGAGTGAGTGGGTTGTTAGGGGCAGGGGGTAGAGAGTGAGTGGGTTGTTAGGGGCAGGGGGTAGAGAGTGAGTGGGTTGTTAGGGGCAGGGGGTAGAGAGTGAGAGAGGGTTGTTAGGGGCAGGGGGTAAAGAGTGAGGGTTGTTAGGGGCAGGGGGTAGAGAGTGAGTGGGTTGTTAGGGGCAGGGGGTAGAGAGTGAGGGTTGTTAGGGGCAGGGGGTAGAGAGTGAGGGTTGTTAGGGGCAGGGGGGAAAGAGAGAGAGGGTTGTTAGGGGCAGGGGGTAGAGAGTGAGAGGGTTGTTAGGGGGAGGGGGTAGAGAGTGAGGGTTGTTAGGGGCAGGGGGGAAAGAGAGAGAGGGTTGTTAGGGGCAGGGGGGAACATTGAGGCAGTCTTGGATTTCATATTTTTTCCCGCTGTCTGGAATGTCTCCGCAGTCGGCCGTCGGTTTGCCAAAGAAGTTTGCCTTGTCCTTCTTTCGACCAATAGTTGGGCTGAAAACACACACACAGTATTTTATTTTTGTTTGAGGAGGAAGTATTTTATTTATTTTTTTAGGAGGAAGTTTTTTTTTAGGAGGAGGATTTAGCAGAACATATTTATTGGTATGCGTTATGCAACAGTCATTTTAAACTCAGTGGGAGGGGTTTGAGATAGACATGCTGCGTCATGTTATAAAGCTCTGACTGTAAGTGATCGATAACCAGAAAGGCTGCAACATCTACACAGACCAGGCAATAAGAAAACAAACAAAAAAAGGTAAGTTTCTATTTACATTCTCCATTCACTCTTTTCAGATCTGGTTTGACATACGGGTAAAACTGTGTGAAAGAGCTTATATTATGTTTGCTTGTCCACACACATGTTTATAATGATCCTGCAAACTCAATACAATTGTTTTACTTATTCCCTTCTTCACTGTCACTGTCTCATGCACTGCCTTGTAAATTAAAACTGGAACATTTCTACATGTACACATTTTCGTGCATCATCCTCCTTTATTTAAAAACGCACAAAAATACACACAATCAATCAGTATTTCTATTTTTACATTGGCTGACACCGATTGGACTTTCCCTCAGGAATGCTTAGGCTCGACAATCAAATAAATCAAATTTGTATTGTATTTGTCTTAATGTTTTTTTATGAGAGCAGACTCTATATGGCTGACAAGATTCTAAGTAAGAATGTTGTTGAATTTTGGAAGGAGGTGAGAACTCTTAACAGGAGCAATACATTGCTGCCTAGCACAGTAGAGGGAGTCTCTGGAGCTGATAAAATTGCTGATTTGTGGAAGCAGAATTACTCTGCTTTATTTAATTGTGTAAAAAGTGATCCTTATACAGTTGGCAATATTTCCAATAGGGATGCAGTAGGAATCACAACACATGAGGTATTTGAAGCTATCACAAAATTATCTGTCAATAAAGCAAGTGGCTCAGATCAGATCACTGCAGAGCACCTTAAGTGGCCGCTCTACTTGCCATATGTTTCACTGGCTTTATGACACATGGGCTGTTGCCCGACTCTATGTTGGCCGTAACTCTTGTGCCCGTCATTAAGAACTAAGCAGGCAAGATTGGGAGCATGGACAATTTTAGGCCAATCGCACTGGCCAGTGTGATTTCCAAAGTTCTGGAGAGTATTCTTTTAGATCGATTGGGTAATTATATTAATACCAGAGACAATCAGTTTGGTTTCAAACCAAAGCGTGGCACTGAGTTGTGTATTTATAGTTTAAAAGAAATAGTAGAAATGTATAGAGGGCAAACTTCCTGTGTTTTAATTGATGTTATTGATGCCTCTAAGGCCTTTGATAGAGTCAATCACCAGAAGCTGTTCACAAAATTAAATCAAAGGGGTGTACCTGCTAGCATTATAAGAATACTTGCATACTGGTATGCTAACCAGAGTATGCAAGTCAGATGGGGTAGCAGTGTCTCTGGTCCTTTCAGTGTTGGTAATGGAGTTCGACAAGGGGGGCTACTGTCACCAGCCCTCTTCAACCTGTACATGAACGATTTATCTGACCAACTGAACGATTGTAGTACGGGCTGTATGATTGGTAACACGGTGATTAACCATTTAATGTATGCGGATGATTTGGCCATTGTTTCTCCCAGTAGTGCTGGGTTTCAGCAGCTGTTAAATGAGTGTACAGAATATGGTGTCAAACATGATGTGCAATACAATTCAAATAAGAGCAGTGTGATAATATGTAGGGTGAAGGGAGATAAGGACCTCCACTTTCCCCAATTTTATCTTTCTGGGGAAGAGCTTTGTGTTTGCTATAAAGCCAAGTACCTCGGGCACTTTATAACAGATCAAATGTCTGACGATGACGACATTTTAAGACAGTGTCGGTCATTATATGCCCAAGCCAATATGTTGGCAAGAAAATTTCACGTGTTCTGATCATGTAAAAATATGTCTCTTTAGAGCATTCAGATTCAGATTCAGATTCAGAAAACGTTATTGTCTGTCGTAACAGAAAATCGTCTATGACGTGGCTCGACATACAAACACGATGATGTAATGATAGGCATTCATACAACAATTGATCTCTAAGAGCACACACAGTGTGTATAGATCTTAAAACAAGTATAAATATTAAAAACTGTAAAAATAACAAGATAAAAGCTGTGGATATGTGCAAAGTGTAAAGTGACAGTGCGTCAGGGTTCATTTGTCCATTGTTCATTGTTTGTTTATGCTGTTTATGGCAATGGGTATGAATGAGTTTTTGTAAATGTTTTTCCTTGATAGGGGTACTCTATACCGGCGGCCTGATGGCAGAAGTTGGAAGGACTTGTGCAGGGGGTGGGTGGCATCCTGTGTAATGAGGTTGGCTTTCCTTTTAACTGCCTGGCTGTGGAGTACTGATAATTGAATTTGAGTTTTGCCTGTTATTTTGCTTCCTTGATTGATAATCCGAGAAAGCTTTGATTTGTTTTTGACAGAGGTGAGGGTGAACCAGGATGTGACGTTGAATGTGAGTACAGATTCTATGAGTGATTTATAGACAGCTGTTAAAGTGTACAGGGGAGTGCATATTGCACTCCCCTGTACACTGCCCCCTTATGGGGTAAGTTCAAAAGATCAAGTATGCACAGACTACAGGTTGCTTACAACGATTGTTTTAGGATCTTACATAAAAGACCAAGGTGGAGCAGTGCAAGTGAGCTATTTGTGAATGCAGGAGTTAACACCTTACAAGCTTTATTGAGGAACCTCATGTACCGATGTATCTGTCGCTTGAGTGACTCAAAGAATGAAATCATTATGCTGCTGTCTAACCCAAGTCATAGTGCAGTACGGTACCAGTCATACCTTTGGAGACATTAGTATAAGTGCCTTTTATAATTGGTCGGTATGTTTTTATTCTTATTTGTATGTGTGTGTTGTCTATTTCTTGTATTGTATGTTTTTTAAATGGACCTTGAGTCTAAAAATAAAAGATGATGATGATGATGAATGTCTTTCTCCTGTGACGGTAAATTTAAGAAAATATGGAGGAGGAGGAGGACCATGACAACACGAGAGATGCAGACAAGTCTAAAGTCATGTCTGCAAGTCCAACTCTGACAAATGAGAAAGGTAAAAAAATAAGAAGAAATGCTATCCCCAAATAAGAACATTAATGCCTCAGTAAAGAAAATGTTAATTTAATGTTTGATTTTTCTTATGTTTCTCTGCAGTAAATGCGTCTGAGGAGGGTTCACATGAAACCAAAGAGGTAAGATCTTTCAACTCTATTAGCCATCACCATACAGATATGGCCATGCTAAGTTAATAAAGTACATCAGGTCACATTTCACCTCTCATATCTGGACATTTCACAGAAGATTTAATCTGTTTTAATTTTTTGTTTAGACTTCAACTGACTAGTGCTCTAAAGAGTTAATTTTCTTGATCATTGGAAACAAGTTCTTGTTTTTAGTTTTCCTGTACTTCGCACAAAATTTTAAGTATTGTATGTACAGTGCTGCTCGAAAGTGTGTGAACCTTTCAAGTCAAGGGCAAGTCAACTTTATTGTCAATTCTTTAAATATGCAGGCATACATAAGGGTCGAAATGGCGTTTGTCTCTGACCCAAGGTGCAATAGGAACAATAATAACAATAAAATAAAGTAGAATAAGATAAAGATAAACAGTAATTACATAAATTAAATTAAATAAATTCTAAATAGTTAATAGTAAGGGTACAAAATAAAAAAATGGTAGGCTATATAAAAATAGATATATAATAGAAAATAAAAAGTAGATCAATTAAATTGAGATGCGCAATGTAATGAACAATATTTACAATATGTGCAATATGCAGTCAACTGGATGCACATTTTAAGGCATTTTTATGTGCAGGATGATTATGAATGAATACTATCATCTTTAAGTTTAACAGTCATAGCACTATAGTTCAACTTGTAAAGCAGGTTTGATTGCTTGGGAACAGTGGCAGTCTTAGGTACTTTATATGTGCAGTAACTTTAACTGGGAGATCACTGAGAAACTCACGATCTCACTTCTGCTAGTTTATGGTATAACCTGATAGCCCTCGAAACTTTTAAATAAGGTCCAATAGAGGCGGGACAGGCTCTTCAGACTGTGAGAAAAACTAAATGATATCATCAACGTAAAGGGCTATGTGTTGATCCATCCGACTGAGGTGTACAGCGGTAATTGTGGGGTTGTTTCAGATGCCGATAGCCAGGGGCTCTATGCATAGAGCAAACAGCCATAGGCAGGGGCGCCGTAATGGGGTGAAAAGTTAGGACGATTCTAAGGGCCCGTGACTGGCAGGGGCCCAAAAATATTAGAACTTAATGGCCTACTTCACCGGTTTGAATATGAAGGTGTATTGAATTCTGAGATCCTATGTAGTATAAATGTGCGAAAAAAATTGAAATCGGTTCATCCTAGCCTGAGAAAAGGCAGAAAGAGTGTTTTTTTAACCCTATATTTCTCCTTCTCGTGACATCACAGAAAGAGAAATATAGGGTTAAAAAAACGTACTTTGTAAATATTACTGTGATGTCACAGTAAAAGACATCACAGTAATATTTACAAAGTAAGTTTTTTTTAACCCTATATTTCTCTTTCTGTGATGTCACGAGAAGGAGAAATATAGGTGTTAGACAACATTTTAAAGATTATTATTACTGAATAATTACTACATTACCTGCCTCACAACAAACACCTGCACTAATACACCAGCATGGGGCTCAAAAGCTATGCAAATAGGGCTGCAATAAGTACTTTGTTAACAGTGAGTCTCTGGTATGTGTCTGTGTTAATATGAGATACTCCCATCAGATCTCAATCATCAGTCTAACTGGAGTGAAACTATAAAGTTATTCAAATTTTCTAGTAATTTACATACAATACAGATAAAATCATTCATATAAATATTGTGTGGCATTTTCCTATGTTTGGTCACAAACAGTGACCTGTTAAACACACTGTAAATGGGAAGAGGTTCAGTAATGTCCAACACAGAAATAGGCCTACTGGTTAGGAGCAATTGTTAAGCACGACCTAAGACTTTAATTTAAAATAGTGTGATAAGAATTAGGAAGTATCCTTACAAAGACCTATAGATAAAATTAAACAAAATAATGAATGAATTTCAAGGGTGTAGGTTATGATTAAACCTTGGTTTAGGACACTTTTTAATTGGGGGGTCTGGCGGTGCCCCTTCCAGAAATTTTTGAGCATTCATCACTTCATTTCCTGCATTCTGGTGAATTTGTTTGCATCAAGTTTATGTAAAGTAAATGACAACATTTAGGTTCCCAGTGACAAAAATAGAATAGAATTCAATGCAGTAATATCATGCATTCTGTATTGCTTTCAAATATTTATTCTCCTCTATTCTTAAAAAAATTGGTTTAGATTGTAAAAAAAGAAGAAGTGATTATTCACGTCTATCATCAGCTGAGCGAACCAACACGGAAATGAAAAACGAAACTTAACTATCCTGTCCTGCCTGGGCTGACTTAAGGTGGAGCAACCAAATATAAATGAATACATATTGTACTAAACTGTAACACAAGTAATGAGTTGTGGAATTTGGATCAGTAGGCTACAGTAGTGCACAATCTTCGTTCATGTGAACGTTATTGTAGTTTTTCCGAAGCATTCACGAGTTCCTAACGTTATTATTAACCTCTAGTTTGGATCTGTCTCTCGCGCGCCTTCCTTCAAAATCAATGCCGTTGGGAGCAGTAGTTTAGGCTGGGACTGTAGTCAGTCCCTCTGCCTACCTTTCACCTGCCTGCTGATCACTACCTGCCTCTGCCCCTCTGTCTGAATAGAAAACCTCCTCTTCATCCCTCACATTTATTTCTGCGCGCTGACTCGCTGTGTGTGACAAACTGTGTGTATGCGCATATGATGCAGGGCCGTGGCTGAGTATTTGAGGGGCAGGGCATAAGATTAGATTAAAAATTATTTACTTTTGTTCAATGTATTGTTTGTTTCAATTATTTGAGTGGCTTGTTGACATAGTGGCGCTTTGTTCTTACAAGTACATTTTTGAAAATGCAAAAGTTAGGGGGGGCAGCTGGGGGCCACTGCCCCCCCTTGCCCCCCTGTAGAACTGCCCCTGGGGGCCGGGCAGGGAGAAGGCGCGTTCCGTTGTCAGGCGGCACGACAAGCGGGCAGGGGCGGTCTCAACGATCTCGGGGCCCGTTTCAAGTTCAAGACCCAGTGTGGGGGGCCCCCACTTTTTTTTTTTTTTTTTTTTAAATAAATAATGCTTGCTCCCCGCGAAAATAAAAAAAAATATTGTGGAAACCATTTGGTTCATAGACGGATTATGAGATAATGGGCCCAGAGGGTGGATAGCTACTTTTTTATGAACAGTAAAGAATTCACACATAGAAAGCTTATTACTGCATGTGTGAGGGGGCCTTCAAGGCCCCTCATGAAGCCCCTAAGACAGAGCTAATACGTAATGCTTTTGTTTTGCACTTGCTTTTCTATTTTTCACCTACTAGTTGAGGGGCCATGATGATTTATTTCCTTATTTTTGGTGATTCCTTTTTTTAGACCCGGTTATTGACATGAATGACTGAGCTCTTTGACAATGCGACAAGTTATTATCAGTATTTCTGGCATAGGGCCCCCCTGAGCCCCTGGGACTGGTTGCATGCAATTTTCTTCTCAAAGTGCACCAGATTGATGAATTTTACTTTAAAAGGTTGCATTTTTTCCTCCCAGGGGAGCATTCCCCCGGACCCCCCTACAAGGTCCAGGGTTCCCACCTCAGTCTCCTTATATATCCTACTGTAAAAAGCACTGTAGGTGTTTATAGTTATTATAGGTCATTACACTGAACTGGTAGCCTAATAATGGCCAAGCCCTCCGCCCCAAACATCAAGTGTCCCTTTTTTTCCTAAATCCAAGGTGGCAACCCTATCCGCATCCCATGCCACTATGGAGAGTGATTAACATGGGATGATTGAATCATGTCTCAACGACAAAAGTCAGTATATCAAAAGCGAAAAGAGAGGAAAGAAAGAAAGATAGATAGATGAATTAAAGGTCTAGTTATATTTATAGTTACGTACATTGACACCACAATTGATGTTGACATTTTTTTCATTTGAGAATTGAAAAAATAAAATGTGATTTTCACCATAAGAGATGGCCTGTAGCAGATTTGTTTTCCAGAATATTAGCCTTGCATCGTATAGAGAATTGTCTGCAGAATGTTGAACATTTGCACAGTGTTGTATTTTAACAGCTCAGTGTCAGTGTATTGTAGGCCTTTAGTATTGGACTTCAACATAGGTGCAAGCCTGTATGAATAGAGTTATAGGTAGTTTAGGTATCTCGCCTGTATGAATAGAGTTATAGGTAGTTTAGGTATCTTAAGCTTCAATGGGTCTGTTGGGTTCTGGACGTTCCGTTACAGAACATTGCATGTGCTTGGCGTGGCCTGGTTGGGGGCCCAGAGTGATATCTTTTCATGGGGCCCAAAATCCCTGGCGGCGCCCCTGGCCATAGGCTCAGGGGGCAACCCTGCTGGACAACAAGATGTACACTAAAAGGGGGTAGGGCTGGCCCGAATAATTCGAATATCCAAGTATTCGTTTGTTAAATTAGTATTCGGAGCTCAATTCAGTATTCGGGATATTATTATTATTATTATTTTTTTATTTTTTTATTATTTTTTTTTTT
Organism: Ammodytes marinus; assembly: GCF_949987685.1. Taxonomy (NCBI): domain Eukaryota; kingdom Metazoa; phylum Chordata; class Actinopteri; order Uranoscopiformes; family Ammodytidae; genus Ammodytes; species Ammodytes marinus. The sequence goes on from NC_137220.1 coordinate 1,102,925, forward strand.
GCAAAAGTACCTCAAACTGCAACATATTTAGTCAGAAAATAATAATTATATACACAAGTTATACAACAATTGTAAAATACACATTAGACGTTCATTTAATATTTGATGTTTTTGCATTGAATATTGTTTATGTATTGTTGTTTTTCCTTTGAATTTGCTTTGAACTGGACATCATTGTAAATGAGGGTCACCCCTCAATTGGTCTCTCGAGGATAAATAAAAGTTAAATGAAATGAAATGAAATGATCAAATTATTTGAACTTTGACCTAGTTGGCCGCTGTCATGGCCGCTGTCCTCCGCAACCGGTGATAGCCTATCAGCTGTAGGCTACGTGATGTTACCAGAGCGAGGCAAACTAAAGCGGCACCAAGCGCAAGAGGGAGAGAGAGATGGAGGAAGAATAGAGTATGTATTCCTCTTAACTCTATACCACAACATCAGCGCGATTTTGAAAGGAAAAGTAGCCTTGGCGTAATGCTAACGTTAGCTTAGCTCAGCTGTTTGTTTACGTTCCTAATGCAGTGCTGCTATCGCCCATCATCAACAGTGACTTGCTTGCATCATGGGAATACGCAGTCAATAATGGATATAATATGGACACAAAAGACTATTAATACGGGGGCAACCGTGGCTCAGGTGGTTAAGCGGGTTGGCCAATGATCCAAGGGTTGGCGGTTCGATCCCCGCTCTGCCACTAGTGTCATGGTTGTTGTGTCCTTGGGCAAGACACTTCACCCACCTTGCCTCGTGTGAATGAGTATGACTGCTGTATGTTTGAGGTAGTGGTCGGAGGGGCCGTAGGCGCTGAATGGCAGCCACGCTTCCGTCAGTCTGCCCCAGGGCAGCTGTGGCTACTATGGTAGTTTACCACCACCGGTATGACTGTGTGTGAATGAATGGAACCTGGAACCCTGTAAGCGCTTTGAGTCACAGAGAATTAAAAGCGCTATATAAATCCAATCCATTATTATTATTATTATTAATATTGGATCTTTGTATGGATTTATAAATCGCCGAAAAGATGCACGTTTCTGGATGAATTGATAAGCTCCTGTACAGGTGCAAAGGCCTTTACGATGGCGCGGAGGACAGCTGATTTGCAACGGAAAAACAGTTGTTCGCCTCCACGGGGAAAAAGTAAGGAACTCCCACTCTACTACCGTTCGAAAGTTATTAAAGCATCTGTTGCAACTTATAATGTAATAAAGACTCATAATGTAATAACGGCTCATAACGGCTCATAATGTAATAATTTCAATGTAATAAAAGTTCATAATGTAATAATCGTCTCATAATGTAATGAAATCACGGACGCGTAACGTAATAAGGGGTTTGCGCATAATGTAATACTGTAATAACTTATTACATTAAGAACCTTATTGATACCGCTCATAATGTTATAACAGCTCATAATGTAATAATAGCACATATAGTGATAATAATAATAATTTAACCTCTCAAACAAAGCTGCAAGTAAAAGCAAAAGGCATGGGCTTCAGTGCATTAGTAAACTAAATTTGTGAAACCAAGTACTATTTAATAGTAATTGCACTCTCACATTTTATTGATGTGAAATAACAGTTGAGCCACTAGTTGGGATTCTGAGAACGCCATGCTCACTTCTACTGTGACTTTTGCAGGTAAGCAGCCCTAGTTGTGATCTTTAAAGTTCAATATATATATATTTGTTAAACCAAGCCATACACCTTATCTGTTTAAATTATGTGTATTAATAAGACGTTTGTAGGATAATGTGTATGTTTAAGCTAGCAGCTATTTCTTGTGTTTTAGCTAGCAGCTATTTCTTGTGTTTTAGCTAGCAGCTATTTCTTGTGTTTTAGCTAGCAGCTATTTCTTTTGTTTTAGCTAGCAGCTATTTCTTTTGTTTTAGCTAGCAGCTATTTCTTTTGTTTTAGCTAGCAGCTATTTCTTGTGTATTAAGATGTTTGTTATAATAGTGTTGTATGTTTTAGCTGGGGCGGCAATAGCTCAGTCCGTAGGGACTTGGCTAGGGGACTTAAAGGTTGCCGATTCAAGTCCCACTTGGACCATAAAAGTATGATGTGGACTGGCGGTTGAGAAGACGTTTTGTTATCAAATTATTTGTAGGGGTACACAACATCCTAAAATGTATGTACATAAATGATTTGTTAAAAATAAATATTTACATTAATCTAGTGATGCTGAATATAAAGAGTTTCTACATACCCCACCTCAATGTCTACTGATTCACTGAATTTTGTTTTATTCACAGAAAAGGAACAATGAAACTGGGCATGACAATCTTGGTCCTATTCACACTGGCCCTTTTGGTTAGTGACATTCAAGGCCATGGAAGTCGAGAAATGGATGATGAGACATATGATGTCATTGTTAAAGCACTGAGAGGAGAATTTGGCATTCCTGTTAAAGAAAGGACAAGGGTCCAACGCGCTGCCCTTGTTCGTCTCTGGAGGAATAAGCACTTGTTTGGGCTATTGGAAGACGGCAAGACGTTGATATACGATGGGAAATTGGTGGCAAAAAAGACAAGCTTCAAAGGCATTGTGAAGACAGGGCTTGAAGAGACCAAGGGTTGTGGTGCCAGAAAACTTAACGTATACCTAAAGGATAAGTATTCCGGTATCAGTACACAAAATGTGCAAAAGGTATTGGACAGGTCCAGGCGCTATCAACTTCGCAGAGCTACTTTTCAAAACAAGGCCATTCCCAAGCCAATCAGGGCTAAAACAGTTCAAGAGCGTCATCAAATCGACCTTCTCGACATGGGGAGATGGGCTGTCAAGCATAGAAACGTTAGATATAGGTACATTCTAACCATCCTTGATGTGTGTAGCAGATACATATGGCTACGCCCTCTGAAGAGCAAAGAGAGCAAAGAGATTGCTAAACATCTCATTGAAATCTACACTGAACATGGCCCACCCAACATTTTGCAGCATGATCAGGGCAAAGAATTCAAAGGTGCAGTCCAGAAGCTGATGGAATCATATCAGGTCAAAGTCATTCAGAGCTCTCCATACCACCCCCAGAGCCAAGGTAAAGTTGAGAGAACACACCAGGTGCTACGTCGAAAAATCATGTATGACTTTGTGAATTTCAAACGAGGAGGTGTTAACTGGGCAGCACATATGCCAAATTATGCAAGAGTTATGAATCTGGACAAAAAAGAGGTTCTCAACTGGATGTCTCCATTTGAAGTGTATTATGGGCGGAAGAATAACATCAGGACTCTTCACTTATCCAGCAATACAGGTGATGCTAGCCCCGGCTCAGTTTCTGATGCAGTTCCTGAAGACTTAGAACAGAACATGAGTAAGTTTGAGCAAAACCGCAGGAAGATACGAAGGAGGGCATTAAAGGCTACGGAGCGTTGCATGAAACGTATGATTAAATCAAGGGGAAATCCACCACCATCAGTTTACAACTTACAGGACAAAGTGTTGGTGAGGGTCAGCACAGGTCCCAGATTTTCAAAACGATACGCTGTGATACCAGGTATAGTTGTCAAAAGAAATGCAGATCTGTCGAAATACAAAGTCAAGTTCCGAATGCTAGGCAACCCAGGCCATCTACATATCAAATGGTTTGCAGTATGTGATGTGACAAGTGTCACAAGGGAGCGGGAGAAGCAGCGTTCTGAGCACAAGGCCAGAAAACATCAACGCATACAGTTGTTACAGCCCATCACCCATGGAATGAGGTTAGAATCCTTTGGATCACTAGGTTTCAGGACTCGTTTGGACCCTAATTCAGATGGCAGCTGCCAGTTTGCTGCCATGGTTGACCAACTTGCCTCACTTGGAATTTTTCGGTCTGCAACATCTTTAAGGCAAGAAATTGTATCAGACCTAATGCTTCACCCACATGCCATGAATGGAATACATCTTTCTAATTTTGTGGAAGGGCAATGGGATGACTATGTGCAAAGCATGCAGCACAGTGGTACATATGGTGATCATTTGACTCTACAAAGAACATCCACCATATTCAATGTACAGTTTATGATTGTGTCAACGCTTGGAGTTGATGCAACAGCAATAGTATCCCCACATGGTCACTACGATGAAAGTCTGCCATTGCTGATTCTAGGCCATTTTGCTGAAGGTTGTGGGGACCATTATGTTAGTCTTGATGGACCAGTCAGACCATTCATTCGAAGAATTCAGAGAGCAGAGAAGCAGAGGGTGCTTCTTTATAATACTGGCTCTGATGCTGTCCCTGACTCTGACCACCATTCAAACCCTGACTCTGACCATCACTCTGACCCCACCAATTACCCTCCTGGAGATTCCAGTGATGTCCTACATGGTGACTCATGTGATGTTCCTTATGGTGATCCCAATGATGTCCTACATGGTGACCTCCACACTGTCCGTTACACTGACCCTGATACTGTTCCTTCTGCATGTCCTACAGTGCCAAAACATATCTTCCCTGCTGACCCTGACTTCATTGCTAGCCCTAATTTGCCTTTGATTGTACTGTCAACCATTATCCAGTATTGCCTGTTGATGGATATGACAATGCTGGGCACCTTCAACAGAGTTTCCAACTTGTTCAGAGAGCTAACCCTGCCATTCCTACCAAGAATTTTTATACGCGATTCTTTGGTGGAATGTTTAAATATTGTGACGGATGAAGACTGTAGCATTGGTATTTGTAGGTTATATAAAGCAGCTGGACGTAATAGTGGCCTTGCATCCAACATCAGGCAGCTCTTCAGCCAAAATGCCAGGTGGTTTACAGCATGGATCGTGATTCGACATATATCCTTTGGATGGTTCCATATTAAAGACATTCATTGGAAGAAATAAAGTGATTTGAGTGATCACTGGCACAGTCACTGACCACTGACAAATGGAGCCCCCTTGACTTTATTGTTGTTGGCAACTATAATTTATGATCATGTTTATAGGCATATTGTTTAGTTAAATTTATTTGGACTTATATTTTTACTTTTGTGTCCTGACAGGCTGTGTTTACATTTAAAGAGCCTTTGAGCTGGTTCATGTTTTCTATGACATCCCTATGTCTGTTCTAGACTCACATACTGTATATAACTGGTAGATATTGTGAGACTAATTTGATGTTCAGATCTCCAAGTTTTTGATGACTTTTTTGTTATTGTTCAAAAGTTCCAAAATAAAAAAAGTTTGAATTAACATGTTATGCTGCTTGTATCATGTATTTCACGTAAGTAGTAGGAAAATAATGTTTAAATTATTAAATTGGCATTAAAGACCAACAAAAAAAATGCTAAATTTTTATTGGAAGGTCTTCATAAGGTTGTATGGAAGGAAAGAGTGTTCACTTACTTTTTTGAAAAGTCCAATTTTAAATGTGTTTTCATCGCAGGAGTTATTAGTTATTGTAGCAAAGAACATTAAACTACATGAACTACAGTCCCCCTCCTTCTTCCCTAATCCAACCTTTTCTCCTGACAGCTTTTCAGTTGGTTACTGTAGCGCAACCTATGTACAAATCATAGTCAAACTCAAAAACAAACCTGTGCCCAAAAGTGCATTAGTTGTCAGTATACAGTTGTTGCCTTTATACCATGGATTTGACCCATGGAGGATGATGCGTTACAGATTAAGGCTTCTCTTCCTTTTTATGAGGCCTGCCACTAATTGGGAGCGAGGTTCAGTATATGGCATCTAAGTTGGCTAATGCTCCAGCATGTTTGCAGAAATGTGTGATCTTGCTGAGAGACAGACACAGGTGAAAGCATTTCCTTCCACTCCTGCAGGGATGGCAGAAGTAAACATTATGATAATGCAACACTTTTCTCACTATATGTGCTAGTATTACATTATGAGCTGTTATAACATTATGAGCGGTATCAATAAGGTTCTTAATGTAATAAGTTATTACAGTATTACATTATGCGCAAACCCCTTATTACGTTACGTGTCCGTGATTTCATTACATTATGAGACGATTATTACATTATGAACTTTTATTACATTGAAATTATTACATTATGAGCCGTTATGAGCCGTTATTACATTATGAGTCTTTATTACATTATAAGTTGCAACAGCATCAACACACTACGCAGCTTGCTGTCTCGGCTCACACACTCGGTTTCAGTGAGTACATTGGCATTATTAATGTTGGTTTGATGGTGTGTTTTTCTGGAAAGAATATCCGATTATTCGCTCGGAAAAACCAATGAATACTCGAAGCCTGAAAAATGGCATTCGGGCCAGCCCTTTAAGGGGGAGATCTTTCCGAGTTGGTAAAAACGGATGCATTTGAATCGCCATAGAGCATCTCTACCCATGCACTGACATTTTTTCCCAGGCAAAATTCCTCTATGGTTATATTTGTTGTATGAACAAATGTGTCTCAATGGGATACATGAAGGTAAAAAAGAATAACAAAGGATTATATCAAATCTCCTCTTTCCTAGCGTGATCCAGTGAATGAACGTGGTGAGACTGAACACTCGAAGGAGAATGATGAAAGCACATCAGCACAACCTTCTCTGACCGATATAAAAGGTAACATTTTTACCAATAATTTATTTGTACAGCAGCATCTGCAGTGGGGTCCAAAGGTCTATTCATGATATTTATTGGAATATACCTACCATGTTTCACTGTTATGCGGTATAATTTTATCAAATTTTTCTCTCTCCTTACACACACCCTTCTATTAATGCCATGAATACAAATGTTAATTTAGTACAGATAGGACAACAAATTCAATAACGAACAAACAATTGAAAAAAAAACTGAGCCTGTGGTTTGTGATGTAGACAAAATACATATATGTCAAAATAAGCACAGTTCAAGTAGCTGCCTTACACTAAAATGAGTACAGACTGTGAGCCAGTTTCCATATAGTTTTTCTAAGTAAACACACGAGTCAGTTGTTCCATTGTCCTTATTTCAGGCTTATACCAGCTTCTAGTTATGGTTTTCCTTGCTGCTGTAAGGAGTATTTTTACCAATTATTAATCCCTCAGTAGAATAACCAGTGAAATCTGACCCAAGTACAAGACAGTGCAAGACAAAGGAATCTTATATCCAAGCACATCAGTTAAGACTAAATGCACATCTTCCCAAATTACTTCAGTTTTTCACAACTCTAAAAAAATATGTGTGTCGTGTGCTTCTAAGCAGCCACACTGTCTCCAACATGTCTGGGGTGTTGACGATGCTTAACTGCTGATTTTAGATGTAATAAAAAAACGCACCAAATGTTTCCAGTTGAAAACCCTCAGTTGTTGTGAACTTGTGGCAGTATGTTGAGTTTCACACATATCGTACCATACATCTGATGGAATTTCTACATTTAATTATTTTCCCACCATTATTTTAGACATAATTTTGAGTTGCCCTTACATTCCTTGTATTGATTCATGTTGACAAATTGGGTTCAATATAAAAAGAGAATAATGTGGGGCTGAGACAACAACCTAGTCTAGTTCCTCTTTGTAATATAAATGATGGAGATAATGACCCATTCATTTTTATTCTTGCTGTTGGTTGTTGATAAAGTATTCTCATTAAATCTACAAATTGTTTGTGAAGCCAAATCTATCCAAAGTTTGATACAGGAATTGCCAATTGACCCGATCAAAACCCTTTTCGGCGTTGAGGCTTAGTACTACTGCCGTTTTATTTTCCATTTCTATTCTATCTAGCAAGAGTTCTTCTAACATTATCATGTTTTTTTTTCTACAAATCCTGTTTGGTCCATGTCTATTAATTCTGGGGAAATATTCCCAAATCTTTTTGCGATAATCGCAGTGTACATTTTATAATCTACGATGAGAATTGAAATAGGCCTATAATTACTACTATATATTCCCCATCTTTACCCTCCTTTGGGAGTACTGTAATGACTGCCTCATTCCATGATGGCGGAAGTTTACATTCTCTTTTAATCCAATTAAATGTTTTGAGCAGGAGTGGAGCTAGTTCTTCTTTATAGGTTTTATACCACTCTGAAGCTTTACCTCATCAGGCTCACCAAACTACAAACATGCTTTCATTTAGTTTGTTCTCATTGTTTTTTCTTGCTTGCTTTTGGGTTGTCCTGAAATGCTTTACCACTGTGTGTTGTAGATCTTAATGTTGCTTTACTAAATCTTGAATTAAATGATTAGCACGATCCAGTGAATGAATGATCCTGTTGATGTAGAACACCCGGAGCAGAATGAGGACAGCCCACCAACAAGAGAGTCTGAAATGATGTCTGTACCACCTGCCACCAATAAAAAAGGTAACAACTTGCTGAATTATTTAATTGTACAATAATACGAAACAGTCAAATAGAAGAAACTGTGATATGAAATTTCTGATGTTACGATAAAAGAAAGAAAAATATATAAATTTGATCGAACATTGCTCTGGACCTCCTGTGACGCAATACATTTTTCTGCTGCAGGGGCCTTGCATATAGATATGAGTGAAAACAAGGATGAGGTAAGAAACTAAAATGTAATCGACAAAGAGAAAGAGATTTTTTTTTTTTTATATTTATTTATATCCATTGTATGGCGTAATATTACTTTTACAGTTATTTTCCTATTTAAAGGAGTCTATGAAGATGTCTGCAGAAATCCAACAGAAAAAGGAAAAAGAAACTGAAACACTGTTCGCCAGACTTCACCTTCAGGACAAACATCGGCAGAAGTTCTCGCCAGAAGATTTTCTTAAAATAGGTCCAACTGTGAAGGACCATGCCACTTCTGAGAAAGACATAGCTCACACTTTCCTTCAGAGGTTGATGATGTTAGACTATAGAGCCAGATATATTCCTGTAAGACAAGTCAGTTCTGATGTGAGCCAGTCAAACCCTGGCCCAGAGATTGAAGACAATAACTTTGACGCTCTTTATAGCTCTAGTGTAGACTCTGATCAATCCAAACTGACTCATGTGCATCCAATGGATGTTCAAATGGCAGTGTTTCATTGCTCAGACAGCTTTCTTAAACAGAACATTATGTCAAAGCTATCACAATGTCAGTACGCCTTACCTCTGCTTGTCCCCGACCCATTCACACAGGATATTCACTGTCCTCTGTGGGCCTTCAGACAAATAATAAAAACATGGAAGACTCAAACTCAAATCAAAGATGGTCCAAGCAGTGTCACCATGAAGAGTATGCCCATCTGCACAGCTGAGACACCCATGGTGTCATTCTTCCGCCTGGGTTCATTACCACTGTCTAAATCTCAGCTGATCAACACTTTGATCAACGACCGTCACAGCACTTTCTTCCACAGAAACTGCCCAGGGAGCACCAAGTCCCGCCATTTAATAGATGGAATGGCAGAGATTGCCTGGTACTGCCCTTCTGGAAAACCTAATGATGCCTTCACTGACTGCATTGCCTTCGGTAATCTTCATGGTGATGCTCTGTTGATTGAAAAACAGCGAGAAGTAATGACGGAAAAATCTTCAATCAATGTTGTTCTTGTACCAACTCTGGAAAAAGGTGGCGACAGTGCAACAGTTATCTCAGCCCTTTTCATGTCTCCAAAGCCTCTCATTATTCTCATTGCTGATAATGACTGTGGTGCCGATCAGATGAAAGAGGGAAAATACAAAATGGGTCTGAAAAACAGAAGCCAGTCAGAGGTTTCTAAAGAACTGAAAGGAATCATTGGAAAACTTCTGTCTGGACCACACACATCCTTCCAGCTTGAAACCATGGCTGAGGTATCTGGAATCAGAGTGGATGAAAATGATGCTGTCTGTCAAAAAGGGAAATCTGCTGCAATGAAAACAGTAGATTTGCTCTGGGGGATGGATGTTTCAAAGATCAAAGATACATTTCTTCCGTGTCAAGGTCAACTCTGGCATGATTGGTGCAAAATAAACAAAGATCTGCATCGCCTCAAAGGAGACATTGAAAAGATGAAATGTACAAATGAAAAGGAACAGATGGAAATACGGCTAAAACAACGCACTGCTTCTTGTAGTAAACTGATTGAGTTATTCATTAAAAGTCTCTCATCACTTCCATCAACAGAAAGAGAATATTTCCTTAAATGGACACAGATCTTAATAGATGCCCTCTCCACAGATAATCTCTCTTCAATTCTCCAAAGCTATGATGAAAAGTGGTCCGAGGTTTTGGTATTGAAGAAGAAGCATGATAAATCTGATGAACTGAAGAGCAAGCAAACTGAGCTTGATCAGATATCAACAAAACTACAGTCAGCCACTATTGGTTTGGAGCACATCTTCAGAGAAATGGGACAGATCTATGAGGCTCATGCATCTCTGCAGAAACCAACTAAACCGGTAAAGACTTGCTGGTCTAAATACCCTGAGATGGCTGCAGAACTGATGATATCGGGACACCCAATGGAGCTGATGGATGGAGATGCAGGTCATGTGCCTTCAACATGGATCTCTGGTGTTTTAGATGAAGTCATCAAGAAACTGGGTGAAGTGAGAGTTTTTGTTTTGTCAATTTTAGGCGTACAAAGCAGTGGGAAATCAACAATGCTGAATGCCATGTTTGGTTTAAAGTTTGCAGTGAGTGCTGGCAGGTGCACCAAGGGTGCCTTCATGCAGCTGGTCAAAGTGTCTGAGGAGATCAGGGAAGACTTAAAGTTTGACTACATTCTGGTGGTGGACACAGAAGGACTGCGAGCTCTTGAGCTGGAAGGTAACACCACTCTTCACCACGACAATGAGCTGGCAACATTTGTTGTTGGTCTGGGAAACATGACATTGATCAACATCTTTGGAGAGAATCCAGCTGAGATGCAAGATATTCTGCAGATTGTTGTTCAGGCTTTCATGAGGATGAAGAAAGTTAAACTTTCTCCCAGTTGTTTGTTTGTTCACCAGAATGTTTCAGATATTGCCGCTGCAGAGAAAAACATGGATGGAAAGAGACGCCTGCAAGAAAAACTGGACCAAATGGCCCAACTTGCTGCAAAAGAGGAAGGTTGTGATGCTGAGTGCTTCAGTGACGTCATTGCATTTGATGTGCAAAAGGATGTGAAATACTTTGCCCAACTGTGGGAGGGAAGTCCACCTATGGCTCCTCCAAATCCAGGTTACAGTGAGAGCATCCAAGAGCTGAAGACCATCATCCTCTCTAAAGCTCAGACATCTGATGGTATTAAACTTTCACAATTCAAAAGCAAAGTTCAGGACCTGTGGAACGCTCTGATAAACGAAAACTTTGTGTTCAGTTTCAAAAACACACTTGAAATTACAGTGTACAGAAAACTTGAGGTCCAGTATGGGAACTGGACCTGGGCCCTAAGAAGCACCATGTTGACCATTGAGAACCAGCTGTATACAAAAATTGAAAATGGAGAACTTGACACAGTTGAGCTAAATTTACTTCATAAAGAAATAAGCGGGACCTTTGGAGAAATTGAAAAAGATATGACAACTTACTTTGATGATGATAGAGACAAAGAAATTTTGGTCCAGTGGCGAGGCCGATTTGAAAGTAAAATCAAGGACTTCCACGATGAACAAGTGAAAGGAGTCAAAAGAAAACTGGATGAAGTTATTCAGCAAAAGAATGCTTGTAAAAAGATAGAGGATAAGATGACAGAGTTTGAGAACAAGCTGCTACAAAAGAGCAAAGATCTTGCTCATGAGTTGAAAGACAAAGCAAAAGATAAAGAGGAACTTAAAAAGGAGTTCGACTCAGTTTGGAGTCGCTGGGTTAATGAATTAACTGCAGATATAGATCCCATTAAGGATATCAATTTGGAACGAGACCAAACATCCATCCTTCATGAGCTTGGTTTTGAGTCTTTCATTAATGAATCGAAAAAGAGAAGCACATTCATGAACATATCCAAGGTTGGAGATTACAGCACTTATGTATTCTTTACAAAGCACAGAGATGTCAGCAAAAAAGACCAACATAGTCAACATAAGGAGAAGGGATTGGACACAAAGAGCCATGAAAAAAATGTTATCGCTCGAAACCTTGAAAAACTTTCAGAAAAAGTTTCAGAAGGACTTTCAAAAGTTAATACATTCGTGTTTGTAAACCGTTTAAAGAAAGAAGAACAAGAACAGATTGAATCCCTCATTGGTGACGTTGAAAAACAGTCCCTTGATGCAATCAAAAGCAAACCTGTTGCTACAAGAGGATACAGACCAACTTACTTGCAAGAAGTGGCCAAACATGTTCAAACAAGAGTGACAGACTTTGAGTCACAGTGGAAATACACTCTGAAGAAGGAGTTTACAGTTGATCTTATACTGTATGTATTTGGCAGAGCAGGAAGTTGGCTTTTACAGACGCACAAGAAATTCAAAATGAACAACGATACGCTTACTCAATTAGACAGCAAGAAAAATCAATATTACAACATATTCAGAAGCTTCTGCAAAGGAAGTTCATCTGCTGTCGTGCTTGGAGAACTGATCTCTGACAAACTGAAGAGCTCGGCTGTTGAGGCTGTCTGTAACAGGACTGCCATTGATATCACTGGACAAATGAGGTGCAATGTCCCAGCATTCAATGGGAACAGATTGAACTTGGAGAAACATGTGTTGAAGTCACTCGCAGAGAAAGAAGACTTTGATGGTTTTATCACCTACATCCAACAGCCAAGAAACCAAGCAGAGAGTTTCATAAAGGAGGAAGTTGAGAAATACATCTTCACAGAACAAAGAGATGAAGTACAGAATATGCTCAAGAGAAATGTTGAAGATATCAACAAACTTATGCGTCAAGCTTCATTCACTGCATCAGAGAAAGTCAAAACTCAGGGAGGAGACATTGACACGTGGGTGAAGGAATTTTCCAGTTTGCTCAAAGATGAGCTGAGCTTCACCATTTGTTGTCAATACTTCAGTTGCATAAACGATTTTGACTTTCTTAAAGAAGAGATAGAGAAAGGCCTTAAGTTCATTTTACAAGAGATGAACAGCATGCCATTGGATAAGATCAAAGAATTCAGACTGCAGCCTGATCAAATCCTCATCGATCAGCTGTGTAACTGTTGCTGGGAAACGTGTCCATTCTGTGCAGCTGTTTGTACCAACACTCTGAAAGACCACAGCCCTGACAAACACAAAGTCCCCTTCCATAGACCATTTGAGATTCAAGAATGGCACACTAAAGGCAAAGTGGACCTGGCCATTGATTTCTGCACTATCCGTTTTAAACAGTATCAAAATGCTGGGGGAAATTATGCTACATGGGATATCACTCCTGATGCGTCTAAAATGATATACTGGAAATGGTTTGTGTGTCGATTTCAAGATGAACTGGAAGACCACTATAAATTAAAGTTCCAGGGCAGAGGAGAAATTCCCAGTGAGTGGAGAGAATACACTAAACAAGAGGCTATTGACAGTCTTTATGAAATGTTCTAAATAAAGTGATTGGGAAACAACAAGCTCGACTCAAAGTGACAGAAACCGGATGTGTCTCAAAGTGTTCAAAACAGAAAGAGTTTTTTATTTTATTAACAAAGTGACACACTAGCAATATTATAGATTAAGCCTTTCCAAAATTACCAAGTTCAAAACAATTTCATAAACATTTTTCATTTTAATTATTTTATTTTTAGAGTGTACTGCAAATGAACAAAAGCAAAGGAGAACACAATGATTTTATAACGTATCACAGAATTAAAATGTGCATTGCTGTATGTTACAATATGATGACGATGGAAAAACTAACATTTAAAGGGAGAATTATTTGAACAAAAGGAAGAAACACTTTCTAAGTTTTTAAATATTATCGACATATTTTCAATCCTGTATAAAGATGAGAGCATGCTATGATTGTTTACCTTTTTACTTTTACATAACAATCTTATCATTATATTTCTATGTCAACTCCCCAGAAGCGGTAGAGTATGTATTGTAAACTCCCCAGAAGAGGTAGAGTATGTATGCCTTTGTAAACTGCCCAGAAGAGGTAGAGTGTGTATTGTAAACTCCCCAGAAGAGGTAGAGTATGTATTGTAAACTCCCCAGAAGAGGTAGAGTATGTATTGTAAACTCCCCAGAAGAGGTAGAGTATGTATTTCTATGTAAACTCCCCAGAAGAGGTAGAGTATGTATTGTAAACTCCCCAGAAGAGGTAGAGTATGTATTGTAAAACTCCCCAGAAGAGGTAGAGTGTGTATTTCTATGTAAACTCCCCAGAAGAGGTAGAGTGTGTATTTCTATGTAAACTCCCCAGAAGAGGTAGAGTGTGTATTTCTATGTAAACTCCCCAGAAGAGGTAGAGTGTGTATTTCTATGTAAACTCCCCAGAAGAGGTAGAGTATGTATTTCTATGTAAACTCCCCAGAAGAGGTAGAGTGTGTATTTCTATGTAAACTCCCCAGAAGAGGTAGAGTATGTATTTCTATGTAAACTCCCCAGAAGAGGTAGAGTGTGTATTTCTATGTAAACTCCCCAGAAGAGGTAGAGTATGTATTTCTATGTAAACTCCCCAGAAGAGGTAGAGTGTGTATTTCTATGTAAACTCCCCAGAAGAGGTAGAGTGTGTATTTCTATGTAAACTCCCCAGAAGAGGTAGAGTATGTATTTCTATGTAAACTCCCCAGAAGAGGTAGAGTGTGTATTTCTATGTAAACTCCCCAGAAGAGGTAGAGTATGTATTTCTATGTAAACTCCCCAGAAGAGGTAGAGTATGTATTTCTATGTAAACTCCCCGGAAGCGGTAGAGTGTTTAAATGTATTTCTGTGAATATATAAAGGATAAAATCTATGACGACACAGGGAACAAATTGGTGTCTAATGGAAGCTAATCGTTCATCTTGAGCGAAAGCTATAGCGCGTAATGCCTTTAGTATGAATCAATGTCGGTTACATTCAAGCTATTTCCAAACGAGTTGTCACAAAGTTGATTAAGCCTATCAACTCCACAAAACTCTCCCTGTATTTCTCAGTATGGCAGAGATCACAAACCGGAGTCCCCCCCCCACCCTGACACTGGTGCAGGAGCTCAGAAAAATCCTAGGAAGAGCCCAAGAAATGTTTCAGTTGTTGATTCTACTGCTAAGAAAAAATGTGGACGTACAGCAGAAGGTTTAAAATCGATGTGCCATCACTGAAGGCTTAACTCAAATCTCTATTAAGATAAAATAAATAAATAATACAGAAAGTGGAAGATGGCGTTGAGTGCTGCTGGAGTTGGTGCTGCATGTCCTCGTACAAAACCCCAGATTTATGAAACCTCGAACGGGAAAGTGATAGTGGAAGACGAGTTTCTAAACTTTATTTCATTTAAAATCAAAACACTGTCACAGGATGAAATTGTTCTATTAGCCTCAAACAATTTCTCCTCTGAATGGATTGAACATTCCAAAAGCGTTCTGTTTGAATTGTGCCCGACAACGCAACGCAATGTCAAGCATAGGGGCGCTCAGAAGGACGTTGACAACATCAAGGATTGCTTGAGGTTGCTCAATGAACGCGGCGAAAACATCCCCAGGTTTGTCTCACACTTCTTGGACGAACTTCCACCTGTTGGTTTTGGGAGCATGGATGCCTCGGCGCTAATCGGCAGGATGGAACGGCTGAACCGGGAAGTGTCAACGCTAAGGGGAGCTCTGGAATTACAGGCAAGCGTGAGCGAAAACCTGGGGGCGGCTACTGCGGCCCTGGATCGCCGCATGGGGGATATTGAGGAAGCCCGTGGATCCACTGGTCGGGTGAGTGCTGCGTCGGGGTCTCTTGAGAGAGAAACGCAGGGGTCGGTGGGTTCTGCCCTCCAGCCACCGTGTGAGGAGGAGACGGGCACCACACCTCTGTCACCAGCTTGGAGCACTGTCCTGAAGGAAGGGAAGCGTAAGCCTCAGAAGCCACTAAAAGTGGCCGTTCAGCCGAAACCTGGCGGTACGCAGACCCGTTTAAAACGCGACCATAGGAAAATGGGAATCGTTGGTACTGACACAGTGAGTAACATCCCAGTGATTAAAACTAAGTTGGTCAGTGTTTTTGCCACTAGATTTTCCCCTGATCTGGATGCGATCGCACTCAGTGATTACCTGACTGAGAAACTGGGCAAATCTGTGACGTGTCGGAAGATTGACTCCACCCGCAGCAGATTCAGTTCGTTTCATGTTACTGCTGAATGTAATGAAGTGGACGAAATATACGATCCACAAATTTGGCCGGCGGGGATCTATGTACGTCGATATTTCGAGGCTCGAAGTCCGAAAGTAAACAGTGACAGCGCGGCGGCTAGATCAGGTGGAGGGGCTGGCCCGCAGCTGCTGCGCTCTGTGACTGTCTCTACACCTGTAGCTCCGCAGGGAAGCAGCAGCCAGGCTACGGCCCGGGATGGATAAACTGTATGGATATCAATATCGCGTCTTTTAATGCTCGGGGACTGCGTGTTGGACACAGTGACGCTGACAAATCGCGCCGCCTTATAGTGGATAAACTCTTAGAGGCCTGTGATATACTATGTGTCCAAGAAACCTTTTTACCAAAGCAGGATTTAGAGGGTCTAAATTCCCTGCATGAAGATTTTTATGGGGCAGGTGAATCTACCACCGACCTGAGTACCGGGATAGTTCGTGGTAGAATACCTGGTGGTGTTGCCGTGCTATGGCACAAAAAATATGACCAGCTGGTTAAGGTGGTTAGACTGGGTGTTGATTGGGCAATAGGAATTGAGTTTAATAGTGGTGATAAAAACTTCATTATTTTAAACATTTATACACCTTACGAGTGTCCTCAAAATGAAGATGAATATCTTAATAGATTGGCTTGTGTTATGTCTTTCATTCAAGATAATGCTTCCACGTGCATCTTCATTGTGGGTGATATGAATGCAGATGTTTCCGATGGTAGCTCCTTATTTGCCACATATTTAATGCAGTTTTGCTCTGATAATGGTCTGATCCTTTCTAGCAAAGTGCTTTTGCCTAATAATAGCTACACTTACATCAGCGAGGCATGGCACACAACCTCGTGGCTAGATCACTGTATTTGCACAGCTGATGCACATGACTCCTTGGAGTCCATGAGAATTAATTATGAATTTGCCACTACTGATCATGTGCCTATTTCTCTATCTGTAAATCTAGGCAATATACCTACTCTTGTGTCTGTAGATAACAATGTATGTGAGGGTAAAATAGATTGGTCTAACCTGTCTGAGGATGATCTTAAGGAGTACTATTTTCGGACTGACATCTTGCTGAGCAACATTGAATTACCAAAATATTCCATTGCATGCCATGATATTAATTGTAAGAACCCTCAACATGGTATTGAGCTGTGCTCCATGTATGATAATATTGTGAAGGCTCTCCTTGCGTCAAGCAGGCCCCTGTATAAGACCCACAGACTGTACAAAGTCAAGCCAGGCTGGAATGACTATGTGGAAGAGATTCATGCTGAGGCAAGAAAGGCCTTCAAAGCATGGGTTGAGTCAGGCAGACATAAACATGGTCCCTTATTTGAATATAAGAAGCATGCAAATGCAAAATTTAAATATGCACTACGTTTCATTAAGAGGAACGAAAATACAATGAGGTCTGACTCTCTTGCAAAGAAACTGCAATACAATAGCCCTGTTGATTTCTGGAAAGAAATCAAAAGAATTAATAATTGTAAAACATCGTTACCAACAAATATTGATGGTGTCAGCGGCTCAGAGAAAATTACTCAGTTGTGGCAGAAACATTTTTATGATCTCCTCAACTGTGTTAAAAGTAACTCTTTCACAGCGAGTAACATTGATAGCAATGAAGACGTGATGGTTTACCCTCAAGAGATATATGATGCTATTATGATGCTAAAAGATAATAAGGCTTGTGGTATGGATAAGATATCTGCGGAGCACTTAAAACATGCAAGTAGAAAACTATGCCCCCTAATTGCTATTTGTTTCACTGGGTTCTTAACCCATGGTATTCTACCTGATTCTATTTTATCTGTCACATTAGTGCCCATCATTAAAGACAAAGCTGGAAAAATTAACAGCTCGGATAACTACCGGCCTATAGCTCTGGCCAGTGTTTTATCCAAGGTCTTGGAGAGGATTATACTGAATAGGTTGGAACATTTTCTATTGACCTCTGACAACCAGTTCGGCTTTAAACCTAAACATGGCACAGATATGTGTATTTTTGCCTTAAATGAGGTACTTGATGTGTATAACAGGCAAAATTCCACAATTTTTATGTGTTTTATTGATGCTTCAAAAGCCTTTGATCGTGTGAATCATGAGAAGCTATTCCTCAAACTGTACAACCGAGGGGTTCCCAAATATTTAGTTAGAATCTTGGCTTTTTGGTATGCTCATCAGTCTATGTATGTGAAATGGGGTAACTCTATGTCTGCCCCATTCAATGTAAGTAACGGAGTTAGGCAGGGAAGCATTTTATCTCCCTTTCTTTTTAATATTTATTTGGATGATCTTTCAAAGCTGCTAAATAACTGTGGAACAGGCTGTATGATCGGGAACACCATTATCAACCACCTGATGTACGCAGATGATCTGGTGATTCTTTGTCCATACAGTGCTGGCCTCCAACAGCTGCTAAGGGTCTGCTCCCAATATGGTGCAGACTTTGATATTAAGTACAACTCCAAAAAGAGCAATATCATGATCGCTAGAAGCAGGGAGGACAATAAACTGTTGGTTCCTGATTTTCTTCTGTCCGGTGCTGTCCTTAAAGTATGTGAGGAGGTCAAATACTTAGGGCACTTTATAACTGCTGACCTGTCTGACGACAGGGACATCCGCAGACAGTACTGTATGATGTATGCACAAGCTAATATGTTGAAGCGCAAGTTTAGTATGTGTTCATTGTCTGTGAAGACCACTCTTTTTAAAGCTTTTTGCACCCCAATGTATACTGCCCACTTGTGGCGACGCTATAAGAAAAGCAGTATGCAGAAACTCAATGTAGCATATAATGATGGCATGAGGCTGCTGCTTCATATGCCACGTTGGAGCAGTGCAAGCCAAATGTTTGTCAGTGTTAATGTGCCCACCTGTCCTGCTGTGCTCAGGAATCTTATGTACAGATGTATGTGTAGACTATCGGAGTCATGTAATGGCATAATCACAACTCTAGTGAACCCTACAATGAGTGCGGTTAGGTTCACTTCCACATTATGGAACCATTGGCGCTTTAGCCTATATGCTAATATCTGAACACTCTTTGTGTAGTGTGGAACTGACAGCTGGAGTCTTTTTTAGTCTTTTTTATTGTTGTTTGTCTTTTTACTGTTTTTGTATTGTATTATGGACCGTTTTTCTCTGTGTCTGGAATAAAATTAAATCAATCTATTGTATTTTTTAATTTAATTATTGAAAAATATTTGATTATAAAAATGAATGTAACGTGTATATGAGACTTGCTGAGTTCTACAAAATGGGAAATTGTTCTGAGGAGTTGGCGGTATATAATAAAATAAGGAAAGGAATTATTTGGTTTTCGCTAACAGTTTATTGTCAAACTGGAAATTATTATAAACAAAGATTTTCATGCTTATATTTGTTTTTAGCCTTCCATGTTTTGTGAGGCATATTAGTGTATAATCATGTGTATTGGTAATATGGTTGTATGTTGTTGGGAAACTAAATACAAGTAAACTCATTATAAAAGAGTTTGACCTGGAGTGGGTTTGACCTCCTCCTGTGTGTGTGTGTTACAAAGATGCTACACGGTGGAGGTGATAAGATAAGGAATCGTTGGGA
This sequence comes from Ammodytes marinus, assembly GCF_949987685.1. NCBI lineage: Eukaryota > Metazoa > Chordata > Actinopteri > Uranoscopiformes > Ammodytidae > Ammodytes > Ammodytes marinus. The sequence continues at coordinate 1,122,565 of NC_137220.1, forward strand.
TATAATAAGAGAGCAAGGTTGTCTAAGAATGTAATGCCTTGATTGAAAATATCTAAATACTGTGCTGTCTACCATTGTTGTGTGTTAATTATAACTATCAAAAATGCTATATCACGAGCTAAGGGTGTAAGGCCAGGGTGTCATACTGTATTTAATGTAAAGCCCACTGAGGCAACTGAGTCTATTTGTGATATTGGGCTATACAAATAAAACTGATTTGATTTGATTTGATTTGATTATATCTGCAGTCCTCTCTGTAATGCTGATGATGGCTCTTGCTTGCAATAAATAAAGATCTACTGAGAATCTGAACATTGTTTCATCTGGTATTTAATAACCAACTCTCATCTGCTCTAGACAAACTGATATTTCAGTTTCTACAACAGTTTCCTCAAAGTTTTTTGAAAGATGCTTTAACTTTCTCAAGTTTTCAACACTTATACATTATCTTCTTTATTCCCATATTGGAATTTTTGTCCTTATTTAGACTCCTGTCATTTCTATATTATGTTGATGTCTATAATTATCAGTCTTGTCCTTTATTTAAAAAGTAGTCCCTTCAAGTGGTCACTGGAATTATAACTCGAGGTATTAATAAGAATTATAAAAATAGTAGATTTTTCTCTAAGCTGATTTTTTTTTTAAGATCATAAGCACACACAAACTATAAGCATAAACAGGTTGTTTTATGATAAGAAAATAAAGATGTCCTGTAGCAGCAGAAAGAGATTCTAGATTTAAAGGAGGATTATTTCAGTTGAATAAATGAATTTATATTGATATGACCTGGCTGCGACCAGCTTTAGTGAAACTTGGATGGACAAAGGAAAAGGGATGTAGCTCTCTCTCTCTCTCTCTCTCTCTCTCTCTCTCTCTCTCTCTCTCTCTCTCTCTCTCTCTCTCTCTCTCTCTCTCTCTCTCTCTCTCTCTCTCTCTCTCTCTCTCTCTCTCTCTCTCTCTCTCTGTTGCATTTGTCACCCTGGCTCTTGTTGTGCCTCCTAACTTATGTTTGTGCCATAGATATATAAAAGGTTTGTGCAGGTTGAGGAGGAGTGTCAGGAAGAGCTTCCACACTTGAGCTCAGTTCCCATCAGGCTTCTCCTCCCCTAAAATGCCAAGCCATATCTCTCTCTCTCTCTCTCTCTCTCTCTCTCTCTCTCTCTCTCTCTCTCTCTCTCTCTCTCTCCTACCCAGCCAGCAGGGGTTTTGTTTGTTTGCTTAGATTAATTAGACACTACTGATAATGCATTTTTTTATCTGTTTATAGTTAATTATTTTGCCTAATAAACTATTAAGTTAATAAAGTTAACTTTCTGTGTGGTCTCATATTTTCAGAACTAAGAGCTGGTTCTTGATTATGTTTTCAAAAATGTTGTCAATGTCAGGAGTCGGTTGTTGCCATGGAAACACCAACTTAACAAGCATACTGTATGCTATGTGTGTTATAGAGCCAACATTTATACAGAAGTCTAAATACATGCACACATGTGTTATTCATTTCTTATCGTTAATAAGGTTATTATAATAACGGATAGATTCAAAAATTTCATTTTAAAACATTGAATTGGTGGGATACTTTAAAACCAATGTAAAAGTAGAGTCATGAAATAGGCTAAGTGCTGAATTGTTTCATACATTTTACAAAATAATAATTTCTAGCTTCTCGTTTAAACTGCCTGCCATTTTCCATTGGAATACAACTTTGACTGACGTGTGTCATACGCCAATCACATGTTGACATTTACGCCTCGTTTCCACATACGTATGTTTTTCGTATACGTGCTTCCGTAAATTTACGGAAGGGGTCGCTAGTGTTCTACGCAAGGACATGAATTTATTTACGGACAGCAAAAAAGATGGGGGAACGCCTGATAATGTCAGTGTTTAGGAGACCGGTCCTGTGGAATATGAGGATCGACATATACCGAGACAAAAATAAAACCAACCAGGCGTGGAAAGAGATCGGAGAGGAGTTTGGCCTGCCAGGTACTTACATGTTTTGTGAAATATATTTAATTAAAAAGAGCGGGTGACCGTTGATAGCGCGGTTGACCAATTCATGTTAGCTAACAAGTTTTAAGCTAATTATGCCTTATTAAATATAATCAATACAGCTGTATTGTTCATAAATTGGTTATTATGACAGGTATTTTACCCCCTAGCATAGTGTTATAAATATCCCAATTTACTCAAGCATGACACAATAGGGTAGGCCAGATTACTTTGAAATGTTTAATGTTGAAAAGTAACCTTTTTTTATTGTCTTCCCAATAATATGGAATATGTTGCTATACCCAAACCTGATACTGTAGTATACTGCATGTACTGTAGTACAGTGGTTTTCTTTTAGCCCAAGCATAAATTGAATGAAGTAATATAAAATCATAGGATCATTAATGTTTATTGTAATGTAGAGTTATCTGAAAATTGCAGTTATTATTTGAAATGGCAACAACTTAATATCTATTTCCCTTGTGCTCTCACAGAAAAAGACTGTAAAAAAAGGTGGCGCGACCTGAGGGATCGATATGTGAGGGAGAGGAGGGAGGCATGAGAAACCACAGCCAGTGGCAGCGCTGCCAGCAACAGGAGGCCCTGGTGCCATGCTGGATTGATGGTCTTTATAGACCCCTTCGTGGCATCCAGGTTGACGACAAGCAACATGCCAGAGAGTTGTGAGAATGGTGTGGATGAGAGAGTGAATGAGAGTGAGATTGAGAGTGTGCATGAGCTGCAGGCCTTCTTGGCAGCTTCCAACTCCAGCTTGGAAGATTTTGTGACTGAGAGTGTGATGAATGAAAGTGTGGCGAATGAAAGTGTGGCAAATGAAAGTGTGGCGAATGAGAGTGTGGTGAATGAGAGTGTGGTGAATGAGAGAGTGAATGTGCAAGTGAATGCAGGTGTTGCTCTGGGCAGGAAGAGGAGGGCTGGAAGAGCAGAGGCACCCAACTCAGCCTTTGAGCGAAACCTCATGCTCGCCCTGGAGAGAACAGCTGTCCCCCCTACTATTCCAGTCGTAGATGAGGACCACCATTTCCTGCTAAGCCTCCTGCCATCACTGCGGCGGCTGGAGCTTAGCAAGAAGGCACTCCTAAAGCTCCAGATACAGCGCCTGATGTATGAGGCAGAGTTTCAATGTAAGTGGGCAATGGTTACAATATACCTGTTAATTGTTATTGCAAATATTTCCCTGACTTGATCGACCTGTCACTATAACCTGGCTGTTCTGTCTTTTTGTCATTTGTCTTTTTCAGAACAAACTCCTGTGACCTGGTGACTCCTGTTCTTTTAATTTAAAATGTTACAGTTCTATTTTTTAAATGAAATAAAATCACTTTATGAATTAAGATTGTTTATGATTTGGTTCTTTTCACTTTAAAGTAAATAAGACAATGTTACAAGTACTCATAGAGCAAATTATATGACAAGATTATATGACAAACAACAAATAATTTACTTTATCAGCCTGAAAAAAATATCCTATCATATATGCAAATATTTATTCATAACACAGTGAAGATGTGTGTTCAGAAAAGTATACTGTACAAATTCATATGGGTTTTAGGGACTGAGTATGCGAAATTTGCTCTTTATTGATGTGAGTGGCCCTGAAAAGGGCCTTTTTTTATGAAGATGATGGTATCAAACTACATTATTCTGCCATGAAACCTCGCCAGCAGCGCTGTTGAAATAGGTCATGAACCTCTCCCTCTCCTGCATCACTTCCTTGGTGGAGTTGTTTGTTCTAAGACGCCTGCCTCCTTCCAAGGGGACTGCTTCGTCACTTGATGGAGGTGTGGCCTCTGTTGACCTCAGCAGGTTGTGGAGGATGCAGGTTGCCTTTACACAGGCTTCAACATGCTCAGGATTTTGCCCCATCACTCTGTAATACATGCGGAACCTGGATGCAAGGATCCCAAAGGCACACTCGACCACCAGACGTGCCCGAGACAGACGGTAGTTGAACAACCGCTTCTGCCTTGTCAGGTTGTTTCCAGGGTAGGGCCTCATGATGTGCTTCTGGAGAGGGAAGGCCTCGTCCCCCACAAACACGTGTGGCATCTCACCAAGCTCGGGAAGGCTTCTGTCAGGTGGAATGTGGAGTGTGCCTGCTTGAAGGGCTTTTCCGAAGGCAGATGCTCTCAGGGTACCGCCATCACTCCCTTTCCCATAGGCACCGACGTCCACCATCCTGAAGCAGTAGTTTGCATCCACAACTGCCAGCAACACAATTGAGAAGGTCCCCTTGTAATTGTGGTACATGGCACCTGAGCAGGGTGGAGCCCGGATGGTGATGTGTTTCCCATCTATCGCACCAATGCAGTTGGGAAAGTCCCACTCCTTCTCGAACTCCTCTGCGATGGCTCTCCATTCCTCCTCTTTGGGCATCTGCATGTGAGTTGTCACAAAGCCGTCCCAGATGGCATTTGCGACCTCTGGCACGATGCGTGAGATGGTGGAAACACCAACCCGGAAGTTGTACCCCAAGGACTTGTAGGAGTCCCCTGTTGCCAGGTATCTAAAATCAGAAAGACAAAAATAATGTTACATTACAGGTAATTTACTATTAAAGGCTGCAGCGATTTTGATTACAATGTAATCAATGCTTAGACATGCCACACACATCTTGCTCTTAACAAGCTGTAAGTTGTGCTGTTTTCTGTATTCAATATATACAATATATATTTAGTAAATGTCAATATGAACATTTCCTGATGGGTTTACTCTGTTTATATGTATTAAAAAAATAAAAATAAAAATAAAGATCCGATAACTAAAAAATACACATATCAAGGAGACAAATATCACCAAATATTAATGTCAACATCTGATGGCATTACTGTTGTGTGTGTATGTGTGTGTGTGTAGGCTATATTAGTGTGTGTGTAGCCTATATCTCTTTAATAAAATAATATAAAGTATTTCGAACATAAAACATGCAAGCTTTTTATTTTGACTAACTTATTTTGTTCATATTATCTGTTGTGAAAAATAAAAAATAATCAAAATTATAGTCCTATCAATAAGCTTACCTCAAACAGATTGCCAGGCGCTCCGCAGGGGAGATCGCCTGGCGGTAGGTGGTATCCTGCCGAGCGATTTTTGGACCCACGACGGACAGAACAGAATCAAACAGCAGCTTGGGCAGTCGGAAGAAGTTCTTAAAAGCATCTCCATCCCCGAGTCGCAGCTCCTGGACCAGCCGGTGATAAGCGCCAAACTCCAAGCGCTTGGCCAAAAACTGCCTTGTCCAGCAGGATGCCCTGCGTCTCTGCCATCTCTGGCGATTGCCTAAAACGTACTATATTAAACCATAACATATAACCATTTCATATCAAAATGATGAAGTAGGCCTATAGAGGATCCGAAAATACTCACAATTTGTCTTTTAATTCATTCAAACTGACAGTATTTAGTTATAAAAGCGAATGATCAAACTGATATACTGTTATTTATGTAAAACATATTATATAATAAACTGATAAAATAGGCTATAACCATTTCATATCAAAATTATGAAGTATAGAGGAAAGGAAAATAAAAATACTCACAATTTGTCTTTTTATTCACTCAAACTGACAATCAAAAGCAAGCGAGCTAGCAAAACTTTCATACGGTATCTCCGTAAAACCACGGCCAAAGTTAAATTTTTTGAACGTATATTACGGACATACCGGACAGAAATATTACGGAGGGGAGGAGTTTCGGACGCAAAACGGACATTACGGAGACTCACATAGGAATGAATGGACTTTCGGTCGGAGACGGTTGGATCGCATACGAGAATGTACGTATGTGGAAACGGCGTTAGTTACAGAGCATCACAAGCCCCGCCCTATGTGATGTCATCAACGAGGTTTGAGTGTTTTGGCGGTTGTGACGGTTGTAAACGGTTGGGATATCGGAGTAAAGAAGAGTAAACTCATTCAGCTATGGCTGCGGCTCTAGCACCGCCCGTCTGCCGGTCCGGTTGTGGATTTAGTTCGTGTGTGTTTCTCAAAGCGGCCGTTTGGAGAGAAGAAGATTTCAAGAGGAAAACTCAAACCGAAGCTGGATGGTCTGACCGTGACCAACGAAGGTTATTCTGATGGTCTGACCGTGACCAACGAAGGTTATTCTGAGCACGTCACCCAGGTTAGCTTCCACCGTTAGGATAGCAAACAAGCTAGCACCGAGAGGATCAAGCTATTCTGATGACCGAGAGAAGACAAAGGTGAGGCTTCATTTGTGCCAGAATTTGGTTTTCTTTTTCTCTTTGTGTGTATGTGTCAAATGCAGTATGTTTGGGTATGAGTAAGACTAATGTAAGCCCCGAAATCAAGCTGGTGTTTTTTTTCTCAGTTTGATGGTGAAGGAGTGTATTGTGCACACCTGTGGCTATATTTGTTTGGGTGATTCTGGTGCAGCGCTGTCGTAATGGGAGATAGACAGATGTCATTTAGCGCGCTATTTTATTGTGGTTTTAAGTAGAAATTTCGGCCCTTTTAGTCCCTAATTTATTTCACTGTCAAAACCTGGAAGAGGGGAGGAGATATAGCTAGAGAGAGATAGAGAAAAAAACTGTAGGCTATACAGATGTTTATATAAAACATTTATGTCTATATAAATATTTCTGTGTAGTCCGGTTTGTTTAAATATACTATATATTTTTTGACCTTTTTGATTTCTACTTGTATGAAATAAAACATATTATAGAAGCTAAATAGACCAAAATCTCAACATTGACCAGTGCTTGACATGTTTTAAATGTTTGCCTGCAGTGTGGAACAGCGTTTAATCAGAAGGATCAGAGGATGGATGTCATCTACAAGTGATGGGTGAGTGTTACTTTCTACTGTTTAGAAGAGTTATTGTTATGGTTGTATCTGACTGATATTTGCTGGTGTCTGAGCAGTTAGGGGGAAGCTTTGTTCAGTGTTTGTTTATGCTGCTTAAAAAGTATATTAGCTTATTGAGGTTAGGCTATTAAGTGATCCTGCTGCTCTCAGCTACGCCTAGGCTGTTTTTAAAACAGTACAATTACAAATACCACACAGTGAAATGTTTTAAGCTTAACACGCAGTGACTCATATTACCCACTAGATGTCACTATTGTTATTGTTATCAGAGAATCTCAGTCTGTGCAGCTGCAGATTTACAAGAAGTCACGTGACTGAGAGAAACTGAGCTGCAGGAAAAGATAAATTCTGTCACAGATTAGATGAGATAAACGTCTGTGGCCCCAAGGGGAATTTGTCTTGCACTTTGAAACATAAAAAACATATAAGCACAAACACATACAGACTCAGACAATGATAGACAGAGTGACAGACTTATAAAAACAGACAACATAAAAAGATAAAAACTAAAGATTCAAAGTGCATAATCCTGTAGGATGGCTCTCTACCTGCATTCAACCTGTTGATCAACTGAATACTCCTTGACACAAAAGAAGTCAGTGCTCTGTTTGTTTTTACATGAGGCATTTTGTAACACAGACCAGAAGGGAGAAGGGAGTACTCAGGGAAGAGGGGGTGAAATTTATCATCTAGTTTCCTGTAACGCTATATTCAAATATGTTCAAATTGTCTCCCCCAATATATTGTATAAGTGAACCTGCTTTCTCTTAAGCTACACCTAGGCTAAATATCCTGTCTTGAATCGTTATTGTTCAAAATTTTAAATATAGACCAAATGTCCATGTTTAATTTTAATTGAAATGAAGGCGGTGCTCTGGTAAAATGTATGCTATTTTAGCGATTGTTGTCATGACTACAGATTATTTCTAAAAAAAAAAAAAAAGGTGCAACAAACCCTGTAGATAATAATATAATACAGTAAATCCTGCTGACGTGACTCACAAGGTTTTATTGTTCTTATCAGGGCTAGATCAGTTATTCATTAATCAAGTTACTTCATCTTTTACTTTCTCTTTCTCATTAACATGTGCTTCAGTCAGCTTGGCCTGTCGTTTCTTCAGGACACATACACACATCAGAACCACACAGTCAACTAAATCATTTCAACAAACACATGATGGTTGGAGAATGAAGACATTAACACACAGTAAAATGACCAAAGAAAGAGTGATGAATGGTTTAACAGATTGCACGTTGGCTTTGTGGGTGTTTTGCATGTGATCGGCTAAGAGTTACTGCACAAATGATGAGTGCAAACTTAGAGGCAGTAGATTTAAATGAGGATTTGCGTGTGTTGCTGGTTTCCGTCACCAACAATTGTACGGAGAGCAGAGTGACAGCTAATGCTAAGATAACTTGAACGCCATGGAATTAGAGCTTTTATTTGCTTTGTAAAAATGTATTTTGAAAAATGAGTAATCGATTGGTCCTGCAGGAATGAATGTAATCTCTCGATCTAGGAATAACCTAATTGTGCCCATCCATCCCCAATTTGTAATCATTATTTGCTGTAAGCAAAGTGTGTGGCAAGGTCAGGGTCCAGAGCAGATTTACAAGAAGTTATATGACTTCAGAGAAACTGAGCTGCAGATAAAAGCTCAGAGAAAAACAAGGTTTTCCTCAGTCGGACAGACAGAGAGGAAGAACCACGGACTGAATTTACTTCATTTAAACACAACAGGACGAGTGTTCAGCTGCAGATTCTCCACTCACTTTCACCAACAGGTAAGATTCTTCTTCTAAATTGTGTCAATGCTGAAAAAAATCACACCTATTATGTTCTTTTAGATTGTTCTGTTTTATTGTTATTCCACACACTTTTTTCATTACATAAAAGTCACACACATAACAATTATCACCATTAAGACAAGCCTAATATTGGCGTCTAAGCCATTGTTTAAGGGCCTTTTTAAAACTGCCTAAATTTCAGACTAACTTGAGTGTACCGGGTAACCTTTTCCAAAGTGTAGTTCCAGCATAAAAAAAGGAATCCTTTCCCTTGTTAGTCTTAACTCTGGGGGGTACAACATCAGTAGAGCTACCCCTAATGGAATGCCTGTGAACTTCACTTACTCGATTAAAATAATTTCTGAAATATTTGGGAACATCCCCATTAGGGGTGTGCACGTGTACACGTGTAACCGTTTGTAAATCATAACCGTTTAGGAATAATCAATAAACGAAAACCGTTATTTTTTTTTATTTTTTTCAAATTTCAAATTTTCTTTTTTTCAAAGTTTTTAATTATGTTTTGGAGACACGCATTTATTGATTTTACCTCACTAATAAAGTCATTGGGGATGATAAAAGCTAGTCTGCCGAATCTGTCTGTCCCTCGGCGAGTGTGTGTGTGTGAATGAGTGTGTGTATCGGCGCACACACACACATACGGGGGGAGTCGCCGTGCTGGGGCTCGTCTCACAGCCACGGAAGAGAGATGAAAGATAACTTAAATATTAAAGTTACCCGGTTGACGTGAACTACGCTCGTAAGTAGCCCGAACTTTATAACACCTGTTCAACCTGCATACACGTGGACATGTAGAAATCGTAGAAATGTGCGATAGGCTATATTAATCAGAAAATTAATGAAGCGCGATAATGACGGCGCACATGACAGCCAGGCGAACGTGTGTGTGTGAGTGTGTGCCATGGACCTATTATAAGAGGTTTGTAAACCATAGAAAGTATATAAAAACGAGCGTGGTTCATGTCAACTGTGTGTTTACAGGCGAGCGAACGCGTATGTGTGTGCACGCGCGCCTACAAGACGGCGGGAAAGAAGGAAAGCAAGAAATTAAAATACTAAACAGCATCGTTTTACTTTTAACATGTTCATACGTTTGTGTTTCAACAGAAAAATGGGTACGCAGAGAGAGCAAGTGGAGAAAGAAATAGATAAGTTTAAGAATCGTGCAGATTTGCAGGTGGATCGATCCATCGTGATGTTCTGCAGCACTTCTTCCTCACACTGCCTCCAGCAGCACCTCGACGAGAGGAAACAGAAAAGCTACCCGACCGCAGACTGGCTGAAGAAACTTGCAGAGAAACTCGCACCATTCACATCCGACCCTAAACTGGCGGGGCTCGGAGCGCTGGCCATCGCCGTCTTCATCGACATTATTTCGGCCAAAACTTCTTCTTCTGACACCACGAAAGACGCTCTGCGGAGTGTGTTTGCAGAGGAGAAGGCCTCCGAGGTCTGGGATCAGATCGACGAGTGCCTGAAGAGATGCATCATGAACATTGCAGACCACAACGAGCTGGTGAGCGACCTCAAGCGGATCGAGGTCAACCTTAGCGCAGCACTCACCAAGCTGAAAAACTCCATGGTGGGTGTACACGCTATCTATCTATCTATCTATCTATCTATCTATCTATCTATCTATCTATCTATCTATCTATCTATCTATCTATCTATCTATCTATCTATCTATCTATCTATCTATCTATCTATCTATCTATCTAGCTATCTACACTCAACAAAAATATAAACGCAACACTTTTGTTTTTGCTCCCATTTTTCATGAGATGGACTTAAAGATCTAAAATTAATTTCAAATACACAATTGTACCATTTCTCTCAAACATTGTTCACAAATCTGTCTAAATGTGTGATAGTGAGCACTTCTGCTTTGCTGAGATAATCCATCCCACCTCACAGGTGTGCCACATCAAGATGCTGATCTGACATCATGATTAGTGCACAGGTGTGCCTTAGACTGTCCACAATAAAAGGCCACTCTGAAATGTGCAGTTTTGTCTCACAGCAAAATCCCACAGATGCCACAAGCATTGAGGGAGCGTGCAATTGGCATGCTGACAGCAGGAATGTCAACCAGATCTGTTGCTCGTGCATTGAATGTTCATTTCTCCCCCATAAGCCGTCTCCAGCAACTTCGCACAGCCATTGAAGAGGAGTGGACCAACATTCCACAGGCCACAATTGACAATCTGATAAACTCTATGCGAAGAAGATGTGTTGCACTGCATGAGGCAAATGGTGGTCACACCAGATACTGACTGGTTCTGAGTCCCCAGACCCCCAGTAAAGCAAAAAAATGCACATTTCAGAGTGGCCTTTTATTGTGGACAGTCTAAGGCACACCTGTGCACTAATCATGATGTCAGATCAGCATCTTGATGTGGCACACCTGTGAGGTGGGATGGATTATCTCAGCAAAGCAGAAGTGCTCACTATCACACATTTAGACAGATTTGTGAACAATGTTTGAGAGAAATGGTACAATTGTGTATCTGGAATGAATTTTAGATCTTTAAATCCATCTCATGAAAAATGGGAGCAAAAACAAAAGTGTTGCGTTTATATTTTTGTTGAGTGTATCTATCTAATTTACTCACTCTCTCCTAGGTGAGGGACGGACACATGTCTTCAGAGGCTCTGAAGGCCTGGGTGAACGGGGCAGCCTTCCACATCCAGCTGCTGATTCACCTGGTGAGACTTGGAAGGCTACAATCCAACCGGCAGGTAGAAGGACTCCTCTCTACGTACCTGAGCGAAATCGACCTGCTGTTTAAAAAGCACAAGTCCATGGTGAAGAGAAAATGCTCCTGGGGAATATACCCAGACCTAGGCCAGTTTGTAAGTTACGACATACAGTGGCACTTTACGACCGACACGGGAGAAATGCATCAATTTGTAACGAGCCCATCCATTTATCAAACGGGATTGTTTGAAACTTATTATAAGAAACATTACAGCGCCCAGATGAATACGATTAAGGAGTACTTCGAGAGAGTCAAGCGTGATTTGCCGGAGCTGGTCCGTCAGAAGGGAAATCTCAGCATCCGCTAGGGATGGATATCATTAAGATTTTAGTGACTCCAACATAAGTAATGATTTGCTTATAGATAGTGATACGTATCAATACTCTTATTTTAAATATACTTACATGAATGCCAAAAAAGAGGGCATGACATTAGAAAATCCAGCAGTTATTTTATAATAATTTTGTCTGAAATAGCCAGTTTAATTGCTAAAGCTGTTAAAGATGCTGCACTGTTTCAGATTTATAATGTATGTGTGAGTTTTCATGATGATGTGCAACACTCTAGATGCATTTAATTAACAATATTTAAGTGCGCTCACACTGCAGACAGTAAACAAGCAGTTATAAAATGTCAAATGTAATTACAGCTTAATCAGCATTAGTGCACACATTTGAATTGTACATTTGCATGAATATCAATAGCAGGTACCAATTTAGTATCAGCTCTCTTTCATGTGTTTGTTGGCAATGTAACCAAAAAAAGGATATTATCATAATATTATTTAAGTTCAACATGTCAACTTGAGATGTCAGTGAACTGCAGTTGTTGTGTTTAAATAAAACTATTCTTCATGATAAAACAAGTTAAATCGTTTTTTGACTAAATAAATATTTATCGTACCGTCCTATACTGTATATTTTGAAGTTTGAATGGAATTCCAAGCTGAAATTGAGTTAAAAGTCCTAAATGAGAGGCTTTGAGCTAAGATACATTGCTGAATTGGTTTTTCAGAAAGACGCAGCTGAAGGAATCTGAAGACTTGAAATGGGCGCAAAGGATCTAGTTATGAGTTTGAATAATTTTTTTTGCTGAAATAATAAATAAGTGGAAAGAAAGACATTCAAATGTTTGCTTAGAAAAGTAATAGCACACCATTCCCAGTGAGGATTTACATTTTGATGAATTCTGGCTATTCTGCGTCCAACAGAGGAGTAGGAGACCGAAAAAGTGGCGGAAATATAAGAAGAGTAAATCGTGCATGTTTTCCAGGGACGCACATGAATGTAGATCTGAAGAATGCTTCCGGCAAACACGGTAATTATGGAGATTTGGTTGAACTGCGATCGATTTTGATTTAATACAACTTCATTTGAACAGAGACAATGTACAAAAGAAACATTAACCTTGTTCAATGCAAGGAGAGATATCTTGTAACAGGTTAAAGAAAATTGCGATTTTCCACCTGTAGACTCTGGGCAGGTATTGGTAAGTAGAATAAATACAACCAAAATAGTCAAAATACAATGATCTATAAACATGGGATTAAACATTAAAAGGATTACAAAAATGACTAGGTAACTAAATACTTAATAAAACTCATATTACCCACTAGATGTCACTATTGTTATTCTTGTTATCAGAGAATCACAGTCTGTGCAGCTGCAGATTTACAAGAAGTCACGTGACTTAGAGAAACTGAGCTGCAGGAAAAGATAAATTCTGTCACAGATTAGATGAGATAAACATCTATGGCCCCAAGGGGAATTTGTCCTGCACTTTGAAACATAAAAAACATATAAGCACAAACACATACAGACTCAGACAATGATAGACAGAGTGACAGACTTATAAAAACAGACAACATAAAAAGATAAAAACTAAAGATTCAAAGTGCATAATACTGTAGGATAGCTCTCTTCCTGAATTCAACCTGTTAATAAACTGAATACTCCTTGGCACAAAAGATGTCAGTGCTCTGTTTTTACATGAGGCATTCTGTAACGCTATATTCAGATATGTTAAAATTGTCCTCCCCAATATATTGTATAGGTGAACCTGCTTTCTCTTAAGCTACACCTAGACTAAATATCCTGGCTTGAATCGTTATTTTTAAATATTTAAAATATAGACCAATCCATGTTTAATTTTAATTGAAATGATGGCGGTGCTCTGGTCAAATTGATGCTATTCTAGCGATTGTTGTCATGACTACAGATTCTTTCTAAAAAAAAAGTGCAACAAACCCTGTAGATAATAATATAATACAGTAAATCCTGCTGACGTGACTCACAAGGTTTTATTGTTCTTATCAGGGCTAGATCAGTTATTCATTAATCAAGTTACTTCATCTTTTACTTTCTCTTTCTCATTAACATGTGCTTCAGTCAGCTTGGCCTGTCGTTTCTTCAGGACACATACACACATCAGAACCACACAGTCAACAAAATAATTTCAACAAACACATGATGGTTGGAGAATGAAGACATTAACACACAGTAAAATGACCAAAGAAAGAGTGATGAATGGTTTAACAGATTGCACGTTGGCTTTGTGGGTGTTTTGCATGTGATCGGCTAAGAGTTACTGCACAAATGATGAGTGCAAACTTAGAGGCAGTAGATTTAAATGAGGTTCTTGCGTGTGTTACTGGTTTCCGTCACCAACGATTGTACGGAGAGCAGAGTGACAGCAAATGCTAAGATAACTTGAATGCCATGGAATTAGAGCTTTTATTTGCTTTGTAAAAATTTATTTTGAAAAATGAGTAATCGATTGGTCCTGCAGGAATGAATGTAATCTCTCGATCTAGGAATAACCTAATTGTGCCCATCCATCCCCAATTTGTAATCATTATTTGCTGTAAGCAAAGTGTGTGGCAAGGTCAGGGTCCAGAGCAGATTTACAAGAAGTTATATGACTTCAGAGAAACTGAGCTGCAGATAAAAGCTCAGAGAAAAACAAGGTTTTCCTCAATCGGACAGACAGAGAGGAAGAACCACAGACTGAATTTACTTCATTTAAACACAACAGGACGAGTGTTCGGCTGCAGATTCTCCACTAACTTTCACCAACAGGTAAGATTCTTCTTCTAAATTGTGTCAATGCTGAAAAAAATCACACCTATTATGTTCTTTTAGAATGTTCCGTTTTATTGTTATTCCACCCACTTTTTTCATCTCCTACTACACATTACATAAAAGTCACACACATAACAATTATCACCAATAAGACAAGCCTAATATTGGCGTCTAAGCCATTGTTTGAGGGCCTTTTTAAAACTGCCTAAATTTCTGACTAACTTGAGTGTACCGGGTAACCTATTCCAAAGTGTAGTTCCAGTATAAAAAAAGGAATCCTTTCCCATGTTAGTCTTCACTCTGGGGGGTACAAAATCAGTAGAGCTACCCCTAATGGAATGCCTGTGAACTTCACTTACTCGATTAAAATAATTTCTGAAATATTTGGGAAGATCCCCATGATGATAGTGATTAAGTGGGAAATGAAGATACTTGTGTTTTTTATGGAACCAAGGACATGATTTCTTTTTGCTGACCACAAGGCGAACAAAAGGCAAAAAATAAAGTTTTTTTAATTCCAAATGTAAAGAATCATCTACATCATTAGCAAATTGTAATAAGAACAAGAGCATAGCCCGTTTCATCTTAATCGAATTCATGTGAAGTTAGATGGATAGATTACCATAGAACACTAATATATCGTACTTGAAGCTTCTCTCCTGCACAGTCTGATACAATTACAACATACTTTATGATTGACGCTAAACAACCTTATTATCTGTCAAAATAAAAGAATATTATCTATGTGAATAACAACATACCTCTATGGGTAATTAATTAACAATGTTGTGCAGACGAAGGAAAGCAAGAAATTAAAATACTAAACAGCATTGTTTTACTTTTAACATGTTCATACGTTTGTGTTTCAACAGAAAAATGGGTGCGCAGATGAGTGAAGAAGAGTTTAGAAACCTAACTCAAGAGCAAGTGGAGAAAGAAATAGATAAGTTTGAGAATCGTGCAGATTTGCAGGTGGATCGGTCCATCGTGATGTTCTGCAGCACTTCTTCTTCACACAGCCTCCAACAGCACCTCGACAAGAGGAAACAGAAAAGCTACCCGACCGCAGACTGGCTGAAGAAACTCACAGAGAAACTCGCACCATTCACATCCGACCCTAAACTGGCGGGGCTCGGAGCGCTGGCCATCGCCGTCTTCATCGACATTATTTCTGCTAAACCTTCTTCTTCTGACACCATGAAAGACGCTCTGAGATGTGTGTTTGCAGAGGAGAAGGCCTCCGAGGTCTGGGATCAGATCGACGAGTGTCTGAAGAGATGCATCATGAACATTGCAGACCCAAAGGAGCTGGTGAGCGACCTCAAGCGGATCGAGGGCCAGCTGAGCACCGCCATCACCAAGCTGAAGAACTCCATGGTGAGACGCACACTCTATCTATCTATCTATCTATCTATCTATCTATCTATCTATCTATCTATCTATCTATCTATCTATCTATCTATCTATCTATGATTCTAACTCATTCACTCACTCTCTCCTAGGTGAGGGACGGACACATGTCTTCAGAGGCTCTGAAGGCCTGGGTGAACGGGGCAGCCTTCCACGTCCAGCTGCTGATTCACCTGGTGAGACTTGGAGGGTTACAATCCAACCGGCAGGTAGAAGGACTCGTCTCTACGTACCTGAGCGACCTCGACCTGCTGTTCCAAAAGCACAAGTCCATGGTCGAGTCAAAGTGCAGTAGATACGTCCCACTATTGGTCAGTCCTGTACTTCCAGAGGCCTACTTTCAGACTGAAATGGGAGAATATCATTTGGTTTCTCTGAACAACTCCTGTGCTAAATATTTTGAAGCTTATTATAAGAAACATTACAGCGCCCAGATGAATAAGATTAAGGAGTACTTCGAGAGAGTCAAGCGTGATTTGCCGGAGCTGGTCTGTCAGAAGGGAAATCTCAGCATCCGCTAGGGATGAATATCATTAAGATTTTAGTGAATCCAACATGAATACTGATTTGCTTATTGATAGTGATACGTATCAATATTCTTATTTTAAATGTACTTAAACATTAATACTTAAATTAATGCCAGGGGCGCACTTAGCTCAGTACGTAGGGCGTCTAAAAAAATGAATGCCAAAAATTACAACATGACATTAGAAAATTCTGCTGATATGTTATGATTATTTTTTTGGCTGGAGTATGGCCTCTAGCCGCCGCAGAGACGGGAAGGCAAGTTTATGCCAAGGAACAGTATCTCTATCTATTAGACAACTTTTGCCATAATTGACTGTGAGACCCAAACTTTCCACATGGCCTAGGAGGGCCGTGGTGTCCTGCTTTGCCCGTTCCCATTTTGGAGCGCAAATAAGCCAATAGTCCAAATAAGGGAGGATTTGCATTCCAGTGGCCTGCATCGGTGCCCGCATGCACCATGTGAAGATCCGTGGGGGAAAAATGTTGCTTTGCCAGTTTGAATGTGAAAGTAGACTTCTATGTTGATACTTCTGACCAACTGTAATCGCTCTGTAATCTGACCTGGTATGTTTCCACTGTGAGACGTATCGACATTGAGTCTACTTTCACATTCAATCTAGCAAAGTAACATCTTTCCCTCTTGGCCAGACAGGTTCTTAAACTTCTTGGATTCAAGATATCATTGACAGCTACTAGTTTGTCAAAGGCAGAAGTCAGAGTGTTCAACAGAGCGGAAAGTTACTGGCCAGCAGGGAGTTTTCGGAATTTCCTCCTGACTCCGCCTAGAGTGTGTAGCTCCAAGACATTTCCCTATTGTCTAATAGTAAACACACAGACATTATAACTTTTATGATAGAAGTTTTATTACAGGACTGTTTGTATTCTAATTACAATGTGTTTGAGGACATGTCGCTGTAAATAAACTAATCAGTAATAAATTGATGTGTTGTCAAACTCCTGAGTGAGTGTGTTGTTAGGGGCAGGGGGGAACATTGAGACAGTCCTGAATTTAATATTTTTTCCCGCCGTCTGGAATGTCTCCGTGGTTGGTTTTCCAAAGAAGTTTGCCTTTTCCTTCTTTCGACCAATAGTTGGGCTGAAAACACATGCGCACGCACACACAAACACTCAAGGACACAATGGTGGAGATGGTGGGCACCGTAGATGTAATAGCAGCCACCACTAGTTTTACTAGTTTACTGGTTGGAGTCCTGTCCGGTGCCGGGACTCCAACCAGAGACCTCATGGTTACCGTCCAACCTCACTCAACTGGCTGCATTCTTTAAGATGGAGTTGGCACTATGCACGTTGAGAGTAAATTCGAAATTTCGAGAATAAAGACTAAATTAAGTATCGAGGAAAAACAAAAACAAAGTGAGGAGGATTTTATTTATTTTTTAGGAGGAGGAGGAGTATTTAGGAGAACATATTTATTGATATGTGCAGTGTAACAGTCATTTTGAACTCAGTGGGAGGGGTTTGTGATAGACATGCTGCGTCATACTATGTTATAAAGCTCCGACCGTAAGTGACAGATTCCCAGAAAGGCGGCCACATCTACACAGACCAGGCACAAGTAAGAAAACAAACAAAAAAAGGTACGTTTCTATTTAAATGCTCCATTCAATCTTTTCAAATCTGCTTTGACATACAGGTAAAACTGTGTGAAAAAGGTTGTATTATGTTTGCTTTCTTACTATGCAATCCACACATATGTTTATTATGATCCTTTAAACTTAATACAATTGTGTAATACTGCAGTGTAAATTAAAACTGAAATATTCAACAATACACATACTCCTGATAACAGGTTATAATTATCTATTAAGTAGGGATGCACCGATCCACTATTTTTAGTACTGATCCGATTCCGGTATCTGGGTTTTGGATATCTACCGTTACTGTTTGATATCATAATTATTCTACATTTTGTTGGTAATGATGTTTTGTGCAAGGCTAGGAAGGCTTAAGCAACACAGTAATTCTAATTTAAAAGAGTAAGAAATATACACAAATGCATAGGTTTATCTTTAAGATAAAAAATTGGTTGAATTATGAGCCAACATAAGTGTAATTATGACATTGTTATTGGGTCAAAATAATCATAGGTACGGCTGCACCCCCTTTGGACAAAAGCGGTAGTGTTTTTATTATGCCAGCTGTTGTTCCTGGGTGAGCGTACCCATGACAAAGGCATAAATAAAAACTACATGATAAAATATATTCTTTGCACTGATGGTCTAATTTGCTATTGCAGTTCATTTATGATCATCAGAGGAAAAATTAGACTGTTTCAGAAATATTTAAAAGTTCCTCGTGGCACCTTTTTAAAATGTAGTTATAAAAGTACAAGAATAATGTAAAATAAAAGCAAATTAAACAACAGACACATTCTCAGACTCAATTTTTTTTTATTATTGAAGAACCCCAGACAGACTTCGTTTACAGGTCAAAGCTTCTGATTGGCCGACTAAGTTCCATTTAGTTGCTTGTTGTAAGAGTTGTTCCATGTTCGTCAATTTCCTTCACGATGGTCACCACTCTGGTTGTGGTGGTAGATGTCTTGGTGGTGCTGTTGATAAAAAAAATTGTTTAATTTAAAACTCAAACAACAGAAAATGTATGAAGTATTAAAAGCCTCTATAAACCTGGTCTGAAATAGTAAAAATCAATATAAGATGAAAGTTGTTTTAACTTTCACAACTCACACTCACACTCAAACACACACACACACACACACACACACACACACACACACACTGGGCGGCAGTGGCGAAGTGGGTAGGGAGTTCACCTCTGGTGTACAGGGTGGGAGGTTCGATCCCCCGCCTACCCGCCTCATGTTCAAGTGTCCCCGGGCAAGACATTGAACCCCGAATTGCTCCCGATAGTTAGCTTGCACCCTGCGTGGTAGCTGCTGCTATCGGTGTATGAATGTGTGTGTGAATGGGTGAATGTGTACAAAACAATGTAATCTGTGAACAACCAGGGAAAAGAGCTTTATAAGTGGAGTCTGTTTACATTTACTAAATAACCCAACAAAACAGAGTAATCAAACCAATCAAATGAAGGCTGACCTCTCGGGCTCTCCCTCCAGCAGCCTCCTGTACTCTGCGATCTCCTGCTCCAGTCTGCTCTTGATGTCAAACAGATCCATGTACTGAACGCGCTGAGAGTCAATTTCTTTCCTCAGCTGAGTCAGTCGGTCTTCCAGGGTGGACACCTGCCACTGGTACCCAGACATCATGTCACTGTATCGGGATTTAGTCTCCTCAAGCGTGGCCTCCAGAGCTCTTTTCTGTTACAGGGAAGAGAAAGTGATATTTTTATGTTTATATACGTGTTAAATCTCTCTCTATACATTTCATACAGCAATCACTTAAACAGTATGTTGATAACGTAGGTCTCCCAGTCATTAAAGTGAAGAGTAAAAAAGTATGGGAGTATGTAATATAGTCTATAATCTTTCTTACAAGAAAAAGTCGTAATTTTACATCAAAAAGTAGATTTATTTTATTTTATTTGTTTTGTAAATTTGTAAGAATTTACAAGAAAATGTTTTGGTTGTTTTGCTAGAAAGAAGTCTTAATATTAAGAGGGAGGAATATTCAATGTTTTTTCAGTGTGATGACTTTACACTGAAACACTGTGTAAACCGTCATAAACATCTATAATATAAATAAGTTAATGTTTTTAATTTTTCAAGAAAATAAATGTAATTTTGGAAAAAAAAAAAATTGTGAGAATTTTGCAAAACAAAAGAAAGTCTGCAAGAAAAATTGTAAATGTATAAGAATATTTTTCGAATTTTATAGGAAAATATTTAAAATTTTACTAAAAAGATTCTTATATTACAAGAACATGTTTTGAAACACTTTATAAACTGTCACAAACGCCTATAACATCCATCAGTCTATCAGTTCTTACGTTGCTGAGACTAGCACGCAGTTCGATCTCCAGCGACTGAACGGTTCTTCTGATTTCTCCGATCTCAGACTTCGTCGTTGTCAGAGTTTCAGTGGTGACAGTGATAGAAGAGTTCAGCTCGGCAGTCTGTAGGGAAAACAGCAACAAAAGTCATGAATAACAGCTCCAAAATGTACATTCAGGTGTTTATTTGACTAAACCTTGTCGTTTGCGTCTGTATATTTCTCCTATACATCCATCTTTAACGGACATTATCTCAACATTAGAAAACAGGATTTTTAACTTTAATTTTACGAGACTTAAAAAAAAATCAAGAAAAAATAAAACATTCAAATTTTACAAGAAAAAAAAAGGTTTTTACAAATGTTTTTCTATATACATAATTTTTTGTTTAAAATTTTAAAAGAAAAAGTTGTAATTTTACTAGAAATAGGGTTTTGACAGCGGAAAACTGATTTTTGAGGTTCTCACCTTGGCCTGGAACCATGCCTCCAGCTCTCTCTGGTTCTTGCTGGTGATGGATTCGTAATCTTCCCGGATTCCGGCCATAATGGCGGCCAGATCTTCCTGAGGAGCAGCGTCCACTTCAACATTCACCTGTCCGCCCATCTGAGATCTCAGCAGACGCAGGTCCTACAAGGGAAAAGCATTCGGAAAAATACATTAGTTTATTATAACGATTACAAGCAATTCTCCTTTTCGTTTTAATAATGTGAGTGTGTTGTTATGTCTGTCTTGAAGCTGTTGTGGCACTGTCATTTCCTGTAAAGGATTATTAAAGGATTATCTATCTATCTATCTATCTATCTATCTATCTATCTATCTATCTATCTATCTATCTATCTATCTATCTATCTATCTATCTATCTATCTATCTATCTATCTATCTATCTATCTATCTATCTATCTATCTATCTATCTAAAAATTTAAATTCCTGAAAAGAGCAAGATATTGGCTATTTATCAATCCAAATTAAAGATATCTTTATTTAATGACAGATACAAATTTTACGCATAATTAGTTATTAGAGATATTAAAATGAGACAAATGTTTCAGAAATATTTAAAAGTTCCTCGCAGAGACTTTAAGATGTCAAAGCTTCTCACCTCCTCGTGGTTCCTCTTGAGTTGTAACATCTCGTCTGTGAGACCTTCCACCTGCATCTCCAGGTCTGATCTGCTCATGGTCAGCTCATCCAGGACTCTCTTCAGACCCGCGATATCTGCCTCCACAGACTGACGCATGTTAAGCTCAGCCTCAAACCTGGAAGACACATGAAATCCAAATCAATTAATCTCCATAAAAACATATGCAATGGACAGGTCTTAAAAATTCATTTTCAGCATGTTTTTAAGGAGAATATGTATCATAAATCGGACAATGAACAACATATGAACAAATCCTTCTGTAATAACCTTCAGAATAGTGCTCAGAATGGTTTTGGAAAGTTTAGTTGATGTAAGTGATTTAGAAGTTTTTGGTCAAGAGCATTGAATAAAACTAATGTTGAGATAATGTCCGTTAAAGATAGTTGAATGTGAGTTTAAAAATAATATAATTGTAATGCAGTTTCAGTAACAAAAGTCGTAAGTCAAAGGTCCAAAATGTACATTGAGGTGTTTATTTGACTAAACCTTGACTGTTTGCGTCTGTATATTTCTCCTATACAACCCTTTTCAACAGCCATTATCTCAACATTAGTTTTTCTCAATACTCTGAAACAAAAATCTCAACTAAATTAGTTAAAGATGGATGAATAGTAGTTAAATAAAGATATGATTATTTTAATGCAGTTCCAAACTCACTTGACTTTGAAGTCGTCTGTGGCCAGTTTTGCGTTGTCGATGCCGAGGATGAGAGCAGCGTTGCCGCGGGCAGCGTAGATGAGCTGAACGGGAAGGAAGAAAAAAACTGAGTGAAAATACTGCAGGAGACTTTCCCACTTTAAAATAAACAAATCAGACAACTTATAACAAAAAAATAATAATTTAGACGTTCTATAGGCCTAATATAGGGGAGAACGGGGGAATCTGAGGCATCGGGTAATGTGAGCCAACCCCTGTATCTAGGCAACGGAAAACATTTTTGTTCATGTGAGATATATGTTTTCAAGCCCCTCTCATTTCCCCATGGCCCTGAAAGAGAGGACCTCATGGTGCTGTGGTAAGCATGTTTTTTTCACCAAAATAGGTATTTTGCATGTAAAAGTAAATGTTCTTGCTGTCAACTTAATCAACTGTTGTGCCAAAGCAAATGTATTCACGTAGAAAAACTTCTATCATACGTGTTGATGAACTACCAACATATAAAAACCATGTGATGATATTAGCTAAAGATTAGCCTGAAATGCTAAGAGAGGTAGTTTTTTCTCAAATTGTGGTGGTGGGGTAAAGTGAGCCAAATGCTGTGGGGGAAAGTGAGCCACTGTGTCACTTTCCCCCACCATGAGGCACAAGTTAAGTTTAGTCTTAAACATATTTTAATTTAATATTACATAACATATGTTTTATTTTAATGTCATACACATTGTAGAAAAGCCATCATGCCAAGGAAATACACCAGGAAGACGACCTGGGGCAACCACACGGAAAGAGCACCTTCTCATCTTTCCCTGTAACCTTCAGGGCTGGAATGTAGAGTAGGCCTAGTTGTAGAGTATGACAGTCTGATGTTATATTCCAGTTGGGTCTTCTCCTGTGTTCTGAGTCCCAGGCTGTTCTCGCTGGTTCTGATTTTCCTATGCTTTGACCCCCAGACACAAGCTGGCTCTAAGGGTCCTGTGTTCTGACCCCCAGACTGTGTTCTAATCTAACTGGTTCTATCTTTCATTTGAATCTTATTCAAACCTTTTGAATTATAATATGTTGTTTTTGATTTGATTGATTTGAGTTACTTTCAAGTGTTTAGAACATTTGCTTTGCTTAATTGACCAAACCCCATCATTCTTTTACTAGTCCGACATTAGTTCTGGAATGTGTGGCTAGTTTTCAGGATTCTAACTGTTACAATTTGTGTTGTTATGGTAGTTTAGAGTGGAAAAAGTAAGTGGATCAGTTTACCCCCTTAATTTTTCTGGTCTGTCTCAGTTTACCCCACAGCTGGGGTAAAGTGAGCCACATGACAACTTTTTTTAAAACAATCATATCTTCACTGCCCTTTGTCTTGAAAAAATTCTGCTAATGCCCATTTCAAGGAAACATCCTGAATTAATGGGAAATGTGTAAACTTGAGTGATAAATCATTTTAGCTCGCTTAGAGGGGAGCAAATGTAAAAAAGTGGCTCAGATTACCCCGTTCTCCCCTATATTTTTTTTCATTTAAATCCTTAGCTACCCAAGTTAATCTTGAATGTATTTTCTTTGCTTAGCTACCTGGCAACACCTTTCACCCCCCTCACCCCCCCGCCCCCCGCCCCAACTCCCTATTAACAGACAGGTCTCGCTACTTTAGATAAATATACATGTTTTCTGCTGTTCAAATGTCATTTACTCTACTTTTTTTTTACTAAAACTTGAGTTAGACTTGCAGTTCTTATAAAAAAAAATTCTATATTCTCTTACTATAAAATGTATAAAAAACCCATCTAATTCTTAATATTAAACCTTTTTATGAGTGACCATTGCCTTGATGTATCTGCGAATATGTCAAAAAGTTGATTTTGTTTTATCTACTAAAACCTTCGCCCTAGATTTTAAGTCCTCACCTTCTTCTGAGCCTCTGCAATGCGGACGCTGAATGCGTGGAAGTTATGAGCCTCCGGTGCAGCTTTGCTCTCCAGGAATTTTCTGATTTTCAGTTCCAGATCAGTGTTGGCCGTCTCCAAACTGTGCACCTTTGAAAGAATGAATACATTTCTATTATAGACATATCGAAATAATAAAAAAAATCCAATCAAATCACAAAAAAAATAATAATAAGGAAAATTCAAATGAGAATGAATTAAAAAGCATGTAATATTCTATTAACCAAACTGGAACTTTGAATTAATAAATGTATATCATAGACTTATCAAGCACAAATAAAAGAAAACAAATAATAAGCATTCTACAACATAACAGCTCTGGAAAAAATTAAGAGACAACTCCAAATGTTCAGTGTCTGTTTGAGTGAAATAAAATGTTGGTTTTGTTCTATAAACTACTGACAACATTTCTACCAAAATTCCCAATATTAATTTTGGCAGTAAGAGCATTTTCAATAAGTAATGTAGAGACGAAGATTTAAAGGTGCTCCAAGAAACGTTAAGTTTGTGTTAATTCTAGCACAAAAGCGGTAGTGTTTTTACCACGTCAGCTGTTGTTCCTGGGTCAGCGTATACCCATGACAAAGACCTTAAGAAAAACTATATAAAAAATAGCATTCTTTGCACTGATGTTCTCGTTTGCTGTTGCATTTTATTTATGATCATCAGAGGAAAAAATTAGACTGTTTCAGAAATATTTAAAAATTCCTTAGACGTACTTTAAGAAAAAATCCAGACTGGTCTCTTCATTTTTTTTTCCAGAGCTGAACATTTTGATAAACCATTAATAAATACCTTGGACAGATATGTGGCCAGACGGTCGTTCAGGTTCTGCATGGTTCCCTTCTCGTTGATCGTCGCATCGATGCCATTGGACAAATCGATACAGCCACCACCAAAACCCGCTCCAAATCCACTGGATGAGAAAGAGGACTTGGACACCCTCACTCCGGAGCCCCCAGCCCCCCCGTAGACACTGCCCACTCGACGGGAGGACAAGGAGACAGACATGGGGCTCGTCATGTGGCTACTGCGGCTGGAGAAAGAAAGCATGATGGCTGATGGCTGCTTCCGTCGGTTGTTCTGTGGAGAGATGGGAGAGAGAGAGTGAAGATTTGGCTGAGAATCGGCTCCTTTTATGGGGTAAAGAAAGTGGGGTGGGGTGTGTGTGTGTGTGTGTGTGTGTGTGTGTGTGTGTGTGTGTGTGTGTGAGATGGGGTGGGTTGGGCTGGTTGGTCCAGTTGGGATGGTCAAACATGCAGGGGGGATTAGTATGAAAAGTTGAGGTGTGTGTGTGTGTGTGTGTGTGTGTGTGTGTGTGTGTGTGTGTGTGTGTGTGTGTGTGTGTGTGTGTGTGTGTGTGTGTGTGTGTGTGTGTGTGTGTGTGTGTGTGTGTCAGGGATGGAAATTAACTTTTTTGCCTACCAGCCACTGTGGCAGGTAGATTTAAAAATCTACCAGCCACTCATCTTTTTTACCAGCCACTTTTTATACGCAATATCTTTTTTAATATATGCGTTAATGTTAAACAATACAATAATAAGAATAGCTAATGAAAGTGTTTTTCATACAAATGTTTTCCATCAGAAGTCATTTGTACTGTAAGTAGGCCAAGGAACTGAGTTGCAAATTAAATGGTACACTCTTACTATATATGATACACAATACACACCATCTTTATTTCAAAACATTGTATAATTGAACTCCATATATACTCTGGGTTCAATGCAACTTTTTTTCCCAACTGGCCCGCTTAGCCAATAGATCCGAGTTTTACTGGCCCCTTGTATATTTTCACTGGCCCTGCAGACACCTTTTTTTCATCATTTAGTCAATAATTATAATACAGTATTGAAGTTACCTTTAGATTTCTTTTTTCTTTTTAGTTAATGATATGAAATGTTGATATTGTGCACAATATCAACATTTCATATCATTAACTAATAAGAGATGCAGGTCTGATTAGTCTTTGTGGTGTGGTAGTGTTTATCACTTTCTCTATGCATTAGGGATGTGAATGTGTCGACACATTGACCGGTTTTCCACTTGCGCTCAAGTCGAATTTAAAAATAGAAATCTGAAAATCAGGGAGTTATGCCGTTTTATTAATGGGAGATGTCACCGTGTCACGTCTGGTCGTGAGCGCGCTGCAGGAGCGTCACTTCTGCAAGGTGCGTGCATGAAGTAATCAGCTACACATAAGAGTCCGGTGTGGGACCATTTTTTCACTGTTGATAAAAAACAGTGCAGTGCAAAAGATGCAGCATAATGTTAAACGCTCGTCTGAGACTATGACGTTAAATCATCTAGAAACACACGATGCCTTCGTCCGAGCAAAGCAGCGTTTCACCGTGAGATCACTAGTGAGTGCGCGAGCCACCGCACGGGGAAGAACTCTGTGGTTTGAGGCTCAAATAATAACCGGGGATATTCTCCCCGTTAGCGATACCGATGGGAAAGGCTTCCCTGTTTGTATGCGATCTGATTGTATGTCTCGAGCCTTAAAACACAAAGCCATGTCGACAAACTGACTGCGCGACTCAAGGGACTATAGTGAGCCGAATCCCTCCGTTAGTTTCTGTTTCAGCCGACACAATTAAAATCACCTCTAAGCACGGACAGCGTTTAAATAAAGCCTCTCATTTGTATGACCATTAGGGCTTTGATGTAAATACTGTAACATTACGGCGGCAGCTCTGCTGCTTAAAGGAAAAGCGCAGTTTTCACTTTATTTTCAGCACCTCAACCTCTGCTGTGGGAAGAAAAAAAGGGGGCAAAGTAAGTCGATTGATTTGTCGACTTATGCCTCCACACGTTAACTCGCAGATAGTATTTCCTAGCGGAGCGGATCGCGCCGTAGTTCAGTTCGACTAGAAAGGCAAAAAGAAACTGTTGAACTGTGTAGCGCCCTGTCATCATGTTCATGACGAATGTATTAAATATGCAAATTAGATCGGACCTGACTGGAAAGTATTACCCGACACAGTGGCGGGTGAAGTGACACAATTTACACGCCAGCACGCAAATCTACCCGCATTTGGCGTGTGGCGGGTGTTAATTTCCATCCCTGGTGTGTGTGTGTGTGTGTGTGTATGATATAGGGTGTGGTGTGGTGGGGTGGGTTGGGCTGGTTGGTCCAGTTGGGATGGTCAAACATGCAGGGGGGATTAGTATGAAAAGTTGAGGTGTGTGTGTGTGTGTGTGTGTGTGTGTGTGTGTGTGTGTGTGTGTGTGTGTGTGAGATAGGGTGTGGTTAGGTGGGTTGGGCTGGTTGGTCCAGTTGGGATGGTCAAACATGCAGGGGGGGTTATTATGAAAAGTTGAGGGGTGTGTGTGAATGATCAAATTCCTTCGTGATTTTCTCTACTTATGACATCTATTGCAGCATGTCCGTCCTGGGAGAGGGATCCCTTACTCTGTCAACTCTCCCTGAGATTTCTTACATTTTTTTTTTAATCCCGGTAAAGGGTTTTTACTGGGAGTTTTTTCTCAGCCGAGCTAAGGGTGTGAGGGCAGGGTGTCATATTGTATCATATATCATATTGTATGAAATGTAAAGCCCACTGAGACAAATGTATTTGTGATTTTGGGCTATACAAATAAAACTGATTTGATTTTGATTTGATTTGTGAGATAGGGTGTGGTGTGGTGGGTTGGGCTGGTTGGTCCAGTTGGGATGGTCAAACATGCAGGGGGGGTTATTCTGAAAAGTTGTGTGTGTGTGTGTGTGTGTGTGTGTGTGTGTGTGTGTGTGTGTGTGTGTGTGTGTGTGTGTGTGTGTGTGTGTGTGTGTGTGTGTGTGCGCGTGTGTGTGAGATAGGGTGTGGTTGGGCTGGTTGGTCCAGTTGGGATGGTCAAACATGCAGGGGGGATTAGTATGAAAAGTTGAGGTGTGTGTGTGTGTGTGTGTGTGTGTGTGCGTGTGTGTGAGATAGGGTGTGGTTGGGCTGGTTGGTCCAGTTGGGATGGTCAAACATGCAGGGGGGATTATTGTGAAAAGTTGAGGTGTGAGTGTGTGTGTGAATGTGAATGATCAAATTCCTTCGTGATTTTCTCTACTTATGACATCTATTGCAGCATGTCCGTCCTGGGAGAGGGATCCCTTACTCTGTTGACTCTCCCTGAGATTTCTTAAAAAAAAATGTAATCCCGATAAAGGGTTTTTTACTGGGAGTTTTTTCTCAGCCGAGCTAAGGGTGTAAGGGCAGAGGGATAGATAGATAGATAGATAGATAGATAGATAGATAGATAGATAGATAGATAGATAGATAAGGGCAGGGTGTCATATTGTATGAAAAATAAAACTGATTTGATTTTGATTTGATTTGTGAGATAGGGTGTGGTGTGGTAGGTTGGGCTGGTTGGTCCAGTTGGGATGGTCAAACATGCAGGGGGGGTTATTATGAAAAGTTGAGGTGTGTGTGTGTGTGTGTGTGTGTGTGTGGATGGGTGGGAGGGAGGGGTCTGCAGTCCATCTGCAGGTTTCGCCCATTGGGAAATACAGGTATGCATAGTGGGACCTTCATATACCACATACTTTGATGTCCACATTTCTTAAACTTTATCTAAGGCCCTGTTCTCACGGCAACACGAAACGGTGCAAACGCGGAAAAATTCCCGCGGTTGCACTATATCATGTACATGAAAACAGCAAACGCAGGCATGAAACCGCAAGTTTTTGAGATCACGTCCCAGGGAGGATTTTTTGGAAAACACAACGGTTTTGGTTTCGTGTGAACACCGAAACCATTTCCCTTGGTAACGCTGACGTCCCGGCTCCACTTCACGTATGCATAGTCTATAACATTTGCTGTCAATACCCACACGCGAGTTATAAAGTTAGAAGACAACATAACATGCAGGGCTTAAATAGGCCTATAACACTCGCCAATTTAGTCTGTAGTCTATTAGTTATTGATACCATGCACCCGCCACTTTGTCTGGGGAAAGATTTGTGCTCTGCCACTTTTTCTAGCAAAATAAACTTGTGTACACGGCTCTCTCTACATTAAAAAACACTATCCATAGTTCAGTGCGCAGCGGTTAAGTTACTGTTCAGCAAAAGGAGCACTTCACAGTAAAAGCATTTCACTGGTTAAACATTAACAGCATTTCACTGGACACACGTGAGTTGACTTTTATTTTGAAGTACGCCTAACAGGAAAAGTAGCCGCTCACAAAGCCCCTTCACTATCAGCATGTCTTCTGTTTTCACGAGTTCAATGCAGTGAAATAAGAGAACAGAAAGCTTGTCATTTACAATACTTGTAACCCCAAGCTTACACCAACCGCTTTATGAACGTTAGTGGCATTAATTTTCGGTTTCAGTAAGGTTTTATGCATCAGATTGTACCAGAAAAGCTATCTACTACTACCTTGTACCGCCATCTGCTGGCCTGGCATGCTTACTACATCGATTTCGTCCCGTTTCCTCTGAAAACATGTGCACGAGTGAAGATGTCAGATAAATTGTGTCTGAACGGGGTTTTAAAAAAAAACAAAAACGGGAAAACTGTCACATATTCACCGTGAGAACAGGGCCTAAGAAATACCTACGACGTGTAACTTCT
The DNA here is from genome assembly GCF_949987685.1 of Ammodytes marinus. Lineage (NCBI taxonomy): Eukaryota > Metazoa > Chordata > Actinopteri > Uranoscopiformes > Ammodytidae > Ammodytes > Ammodytes marinus. The sequence goes on from NC_137220.1 coordinate 1,152,230, forward strand.
TTTCTTCAACTGTTTAAGTAAAGGTACAATTAAAACGAACCGCCGCCACGCTCTTTCCGAAGACGGTTCCCAAGTTTGGGGCCGATCGAACAGTTGCCGTTTTGGTAAATAGCAGCAAAGGCCCGATCTCACGAAGACGTTTTCGTCAACGCCGGCCATGTTTTTTGAGTTATCGCTCTAAAACTTAAGTCAGTCCCCTTAGGCTGCGTACGAAGTTTGGTGATGATGAGTTGGAAATCCATAAAGTAAATGTCACGTGACTGTATTTCAGTTAATGCAAATTAAATTAAATAAAAAAATAAAATTATGAATGCTTGAGGGCCTGTACTTAATTAAAAGTGTTACAGGTAAAGTTCGGCAGATTTAAGATAATATTTGTATACATTTGTTATAGGATATAAAGGTATTCATTGTAATTTAAATTATTGTGTTGTCTGCAGGCGGCCGAGCTGAACAGCAAAGTGGCAGAAAACAGTGAGACGCTGCAGACGTTTGAGATGGAGCTACGAGAGAAACAACGCACATTTCAAACTCTGGAGATCAAACTGAACGCTGCTATCAGCAAGGTCAACATCAAATCACTATTATATTAAAGCCTCTGTAAACCTGGTCTAAAATAGCACTAATCAAAGTATGATATCAAAGTTGGGTGTTGGGTCTCAATAAGCTTTTTTTTTTAAATATCTGATTTGAAAATTAATGTGCAATTGGTTCAACTAGACTAGAACACTGTATTTTTGTAAACCAAACTGTGGGCCCTGCTGCTGTAAACAACAACAGTAACTTTTCAGGAAGCTTTCTAACTTCAAACAGTGTTCCAGGGATCACATTTTCCTGTGAGGAAAAGTTTGTTTACTCATTTTAGAATATACATTGGGAAATGTTCACCTCTCTTGACACACACAAAGTTACACAGTGCACCTTTAAGTATATTTACATCAGTGTGAAGTTTTCCTGCCAAACAGAATGGAGGTTTTGAATCGACTCTGGCCGAGACTCAGAATCGCTACGGTGAAATACTGGCGGGTTTTCAGCGTCAGGTTTCGGCTTCTGAACAACAGCTGACGGATATGAAGGCGAAGCTGGATGGCAAGAGCCACGAATACTCCGACCTCATGGACATCAAACTCCAACTGGAGCTGGAGATCGCTCAGTACAGGAAACACCTCGACCAAGAAGAAAGGTGAAAAAATACTCACAAACAACAAAATGGCGACTCAATCCCAAGTACTTAAAAGGTGCTACGAGGAACTTTTAAGCTTCATTCCAATAGTAGTTGCACTTCCCCTCGTTCATTTACCCTCAGCCCTTGGTATGACGTAACAGCATACGTCGCACGGAGGGAACTTGGAGTGTGGAGGGAGACTGGGCGGGGGAGGAGCGGAAGATTTAAATGGAACCCACTTGCCCACTTGCCCTTGTAGTCGCAATGGACCGTCAGTTACATAGGTAGTTCTGAATGCAAATAATACAGAATTATAACATTCTGCAAAGGTAGTCTATATTGCAGAAAGCCATTTCCATAGCATAACAAACATTGAATTTCGACACGGTAACTCAGATTATCAAGATATTGTTACTTACACATGTAAATTGTTTGCTCCGACATATTTTCTTATTTATGTTAGTTTCAACCAAAAACATTTGTTTTAAATAGTCCTATAATTGGCAGCCATCGGTGTTATAGCAGCAATGTGTAACTGCAATACATTCACTGGATTGTTCCTATGGAAATAGGATAGCCTAATTGAGGCGTTTTGGAATATTTATATATATATATATATTTGTCCTGCGGGTGGCCGCGATGTCACTAAAAGCATACAGTCTACCGGAAAATAAAAGGAGAAGAAGAAGAAGAAGATGAACTGCAATGCACTGTGGGTGATATCCACCTCGGAGTGACCATGGATGTTCACTTGATCACTCAGCCCTCCGAGGGTCTATCTCACCAAGTTCACTTCAGTTTCCAGACAATTGGAACAACACTTAAGATGGCGGCGGGGATTCCCCCAAGGGCAAGTGCCTAGGGAAAGTGAACGAGGGCATGTTGAACGGGTAATGGAACGCAGGGCTGGTTTGTGTGAATTCTTGCGGCCCCCTTTGGACAAAAGCAGTAGTGTTTTTACCACGCCAGCTGTTGTTCCTGGGTGAGCGTATACCCATGACAAAGGCATTAAGAAAAACTATAGAAAAATAGCATTCTTTGCACTGATGGTCTTGTTCAGGAACAACAGCTGGCAGGGTTAAAACACTACCACTTTTGTTCAAAGGGTTCCTCGTAGACACAAAAAATCATTATAAAAGTTATGATTTTGTGGTTCTTACAATAAAAGTTGTTGGTTGAAGTTTAAAGATGCAGCCGGTGATTCTGAAGAATGCTTCTTGAAAAATTACGCAAATTTGAAAATTCCAGTCCTAATATACTGTGGGCCAGATTTTGTTTACATGCCCTTTACAAAAGCCTAGGTATTAACACTGGATTTATAAAACAGCACACACACAGTACAGACAGGTAGTGGATCATGAGGAGATATTCACACAGTACAGACAGGTAGTGGATCATGAGGAGATATTCACACAGTACAGACAGGTAGTGGATCATGAGGAGATATTCACACAGTACAGACAGGTAGTGGATCATGAGGAGATATTCACACAGTACAGACAGGTAGTGGATCATGAGGAGATATTCACACAGTACAGACAGGTAGTGGATCATGAGGAGATAGTCACACAGTACAGACAGGTAGTGGATCATGAGGAGATATTCACACAGTACAGACAGGTAGTGGATCATGAGGAGATATACACACAGTACAGACAGGTAGTGGATCATGAGGAGATATTCACACAGTACAGACAGGTAGTGGATCATGAGGAGATATTCACACAGTACAGACAGGTAGTGGATCATGAGGAGATATTCACTGATGTTGACGGAAAGGGATTTGATAACAAACATTCTCCATAATCGCTGTCTCCACATTTAAAGAAGAAACATAAAGTGAATCATTACTTTTGTTTGCGTGTCTTTCTGCAGCCCAGCCACTAAACCCACTTAGACCGTTAAGGTGCTGAGGTGTCTTCCCTGGTAATGTGGACACAACCAACATTATATACTGCATGTAACTCCTCAGACCAGTCAGATGCTGTAAACTGAGTGTGTTTGAGATTGTTCAATAAAAATATTAAGTCAGACATTGTTTCCTGTGTTTTCATTTCACACTCACAAACCAAACTAGAAAGGTGTGGAAGCCATGGAGACGTTATTAGAATAGGTAAAAAGAGCTATTCCAGTAACCAGGCAAGTATCAGTCCGTACTGTGTGTCCGCTGGAAGAAAAATCCAAAATGTTAATACACGGAATAGGCTCTGTAAACTGGCATGTCTCTAGCAACGGTGGTCCCCTTGGTTTTGCATATCCTTTGTTTATATACCAGTTTACAGAGCCTAGGCTGTGTATTAACACTGGAATATTTTTTCAGCGCACACAAAGTACGGACAAGTAGCAGATCATATACCCGTTTTAGCTGAATTGACTAATATGGTTTTATATTGAATCAATATTTAATTTGTATTGTATTTTGTATTTATATTGTGTGTTATAAAAACATACTTTTTTTAATTTAATTGAAAAGTGAACAATACTATAAAACCTGGTCGATGTAACCACTCAATAATGACCCAATATTAGGATTAAAAATAACATTATAATCGGTGAAAGTAACCAACTTTATTGGTTAAATGTATGAGCCAACAGAAGTGTAAATATGACATAGTTATTGAGTGAAAAAGTAATAATTTTGAGACTGTTTCAGAAATATTTCAAAGTTCCTCATAGCAGCTTTTTAAAATGTAGTTATAAAAGTACAAGAATAATGTAAAATAAAAGCAAATTAAACAACACACATTTTCAGACTCAATTTTTTTTTTATTGAAGAACCCCAGACAGAGTTAGTTTACAGTGTGCAGCTTCTGATTGGCCGACTAAGTTCCATTTAGCTGCTTGTTGAAATAACATTTCCATGTTCGTCAACTTCCTGCACGATGGTCACCACTCTGGTTGTGGTGGTAGATGTCTTGGTGGTGCTGTTAAGAGAAAAATAAATAGTTTTATTTAAAACTCAAACGACGGACAAATTATTTTACAGTTACGCTATGAAGTAGGCTAATAAAAGCCTCTGTAAACCTTGTCTGAAATAGTAAAAATCAATATATGATGTCAAAGGTGTGTGTCTCTCAATAAACTTTTACCAAAACCTGATTGAAAATAAATGTTCAAAAGATTTAGGAACATTGTTGAGAAAAAAATAAATAGTTTTATTTAACACTCAAACAACAGACGATTTATGAAGTATTATAAGCCTCTGTAAACCTGGTCTGAAATAGTAAAAAATCAATATAAGATATCAAAGTTGTTTTAAACTACTAGTTCACTGGTAACAGAAACAAAACAAAATCGTAAAATAAAGACCATTTCGTTTTTTTGTGAATAAATAAACGAAACAGAATAAACAAACCAAGAAAATTTATAATAATAATAAAAATAATAATAATAGCTTGGTTTCTTAAAGCGCCTTTGAAGAAACCCAACAACGCTTTACAAAAGAACAGAGGGATGCAAAGAAAATAGTAGCACGAGAAAGGGCTGAAAAACACACACACTCACTCACTCGCTCACTCACTCACTCACTCACTCACACACTCACACACACACTCACACACTCACACACACACTCGCACACACGCACACACTACAGAGTAATCAAACCAGTCAAATGAAGGCTGACCTCTCGGGCTCTCCCTCCAGCAGCCTCCTGTACTCTGCGATCTCCAGCTCCAATCTGCTCTTGATGTCAAACAGATCTACGTACTGAACGCGCTGAGAGTCAATTTCTTTCCTCAGCTGAGTCAGTCGGTCTTCCAGGGTGGACACCTGCCACTGGTACCCAGACATCATGTCACTGTATCGGGATTTAGTCTCCTCAAGCGTGGCCTCCAGAGCTCCTTTCTGTTAAAGGGAAGAAAAAGTGATATTTTTATGTTAATATACGTGTTAAATCTCTCTCTATACATTTCATACAACAATCACTTAACCAGTATGTTGATAACGTAGGTCTCCCAGTCATTAAAGTGAAGAGTAAAAAAGTATGAGAGTATGTAATATAGTATATAATCTTTCTTACAAGAAAAATTGTAATTTTAAAAAAATCAAAAAGTTACATTTTTATTTTTGTAAATTTTTAAGAATTTTCAAGAAAATGTTTTGGTTGTTTTGCTAGAAAGAAGTCTTAATATTAAGAGGGAGGAAAATTCAATGTTTTTTCAGTCTGATGACTTTACACTGAAACACTGTATAAACCATCTTAAACATCTTTAATATATATAAGTTGATGATTTTTATATTGCGAGAATTTTGCTAAAAAATTAAAAATTTCCAAGATTTTTTTTTTAAATGTATAAGAATATTTTTCGAATTTTATAGTAAAATAATAAAAATGTTATGAGAAAAAGATTCTTATATTACAAGAACATGTTTTGAAACCCTTTATAGACCGTCACAAACGCCTATAACATCCATCAGTCTATCAGTTCTTACGTTGCTGAGACTAGCACGCAGTTCGATCTCCAGCGACTGAACGGTTCGTCTGAGTTCTCCGATCTCAGACTTCGTCGTTGTCAGAGTTTCAGTGGTGACAGTGATAGAAGAGTTCAGCTCGGCAGACTGTCGGGAAAACAGCAACAAAAGTCATGAATAACAGCTCCAAAATGTACATTCAGGTGTTTATTTGACTAAACCTTGTCTGTTTGCGTTTGTATGTTTCTCCTATACATCCATCTTTAACGGACATTATCTCAACATTATTTTTTTTCAATACTCAAAACCAAAAATCTCAACTGGCTACTAAAGCTCTTACATCAACTAAACTTTCCATAATCATTCTGAAGGTTATTACAGAAGGATTCGTTCATATGTTGTTCATTGTCTGATTTATGAGACATTTTCTTCTTAAAAGCAGGCTTTTAAACTTGTACATAGTAGTTCTTAATTTATAAAATGTGTTTCCAAAATCTGTTCTGTGAAAAACGTTGGACACCAATATGTTGTAAAAAATCAAATAAATATTTCACCCCCAGCTTTATCCAACATCTAGATATTTTTTATTTTTTTACAGAGATGCAAATGCTGGTATTGGACAGTAGAGGGCAGCAGGAAACAAATGGTTTTTCACATATAATTTTTCATTTAATATTTTAAAATAAAAAAGTTGTTATTTTACTAGAAAATTAGAAATCTAGTGCTGGTTTTGGACAGCGGAAAACATTATTTTGAGGTTCTCACCTTGGCCTGGAACCATGCCTCCAGCTCTCTCTGGTTCTTGCTGGTGATGGATTCGTAATGTTCCCGGATTCCGGCCATAACCGCGGCCAGATCTTCCTGAGGAGCAGCGTCCACCTCAACATTCACCTGTCCGCCCATCTGAGCTCTCAGCAGACGCAGGTCCTACAAGGGAAAAGCATTCGGAAAAATACATTAGTTTATTATAACGATTACAAGCAATTCTCCTTTTAATTTTAATAATGTGAGTGTGTTGTTATGTCTGTCTTGAAGCTGTTGTGGCACTGTCATTTCCTGTAAAGGATTATTAAAGGATTATTTATCTATCTATCTATCCATCCATCCATCCATCCATCCATCCATCCATCCATCCATCCATCTATCCATCTATCCATCTATCCATCTATCCATCTATCCATCTATCCATCTATCTATCTATCTATCTATCTATCTATCTATCTATCTATCTATCTATCTATCTATCTATCTATCTATCTAAAAATTAAAGTCCCTGTAAACCCAAATACACAAAATCCTTCCAACTATGTAATTTGGGGAGTTAGTTTTATGATACTAAAGCATCTGAAAAGAGTTTATCAATCCAAATGAAAGATATCTTAATTTATATTAGAGATATTAAAATGAGACAAATGTTTCAGAAATATTCAAAAGTTCCTCGTAGAGAATTAAAAATGTGTCAAAGCTTCTCACCTCCTCGTGGTTCCTCTTGAGTTGTAACATCTCGTCTGTGAGACCTTCCACCTGCATCTCCAGGTCTGATCTGCTCATGGTCAGCTCATCCAGGACTCTCTTCAGACCCGCGATATCTGCCTCCACAGACTGACGCATGTTAAGCTCAGCCTCATACCTGGAAAACACATTAAAACCAAAATCAATTGATCTCCATAAAAAAATATACAATGTACAAGATTTTAATATGAATTTTAAACAGGTTTTCTTGGGGGGATTTGTATCATAAATCGGACAGTGAATAACATATGAACAAATCCTTCTGTAATAACTCATACCTAAAAACACATTACTATTAGTTAGTAAGCTGTAATTAAACACGTTTATACTTATTCTTTTTATGCATGTCAATGTGTGTTAATTGAATATATTTTATAACTTGCTTTTTATTTTTGCATGTTTTTAAGGAGAATATGTATCAGAAATCGTACATGGAACAAATGAACAAATCCTTCTGTAGTAACCTTCAGAATAGTGCTAAGAATGATTATGGAAAGTTTAGTTGATGAATAAAACTAATGTTGAGATACTGTAATGTCCGTTAAAGATGGTTTAATAGGACTTAAATAATCATTTGATAATTGTATTGCAATTTCAGTAACAAAAGTCGTAAGTCAAAGGTCCAAAATGTACATTCAGGTGTTTATTTGACTAAACCTTGTCTGTTTGCGTCTGTATATTTCTCCTATACAACCATCTTCAAATCATTAGTTTTTCTCAATGCTCTGAAACAAAAATCTCAACTAAATTAGTTAAAGATGGATGAATAGTAGTTAAATAAAGATATGATTATTTTAATGCAGTTCCAAACTCACTTGATTTTGAAGTCGTCTGTGGCCAGTTTGGCGTTGTCGATGCCGAGGATGAGAGCAGCGTTGCCGCGGGCAGCGTTGATGAGCTGAACGGGAAGGAAGAAAAAAACTGAGTGAAAATACTGCAGGAGACTTTCCCACTTTAAAATAAACAAATCAGACAACTTATAACAAAAAAATAAACAATTTAAGACGTTCTATAATATATATATTTTTTCATCTAAATCCTTAGCTACCCAAGTTAATCTTGAATGTATTTTCTTTGTTTAGGTACCTGGCAACACCTTTCGACCCCCCCCCCCTTCCCCCCCACCCCTCTGACCCCTCTGACCCCCCCACACACACACACACACACTCCTCCCTATTAATAGACAGGTCTCTCTACTTTAAATAGATACACATGTGTTTTCTGCAGTTCAAATGTTATTTACTGCAAATATTGAGGACAAATATTAGTTTGTGTAGTGGAAAGAAGAAAAGCAGTAACAGATTGACTGTTGCGACTGCATAAGAGACAAACATTACACTTGGAAATAAATATTTCTATGTTCTGTGGTGTTCAACTGTGTTTAGGAGATGGATAAACAAATAAGGAATATTGCTTATAAACCACTACATTATAGTTTAATCCGATTATAGTTTTTTACTAAAACTTGAGTGTAAGACTTGCAGTTCTTAGAAAAAATTATTTTCTATATTCTCTTTCTATAAAATGTATAAAACCCCCCCCCCGCCCCCCCATATAATTCTTAATATTAAATTTTTTTTTATGAGTGACATTTGCCCTTAAAATATCTGCGAATATGTCAAAAAGTTGATTTTGTTTTATCTACTAAAACCTTCGCCCTAGATTTTAAGTCCTCACCTTCTTCTGAGCCTCTGCAATGCGGACGCTGAATGCGTGGAAGTCATGAGCCTCCGGTGCAGCTTTGCTCTCCAGGAATTTTCTGATTTTCAGTTCCAGATCAGTGTTGGCCGTCTCCAAACTGTGCACCTTTGAAAGAATGAATACATTTCTATTATAGACATATCGAAATAATAATAATAAAAAAGAAAATCACAAAAAATAAATAAATAAGAAAAATTCAAATGAGAATGAAATAAAAAGCATGTCATATTCGATTAACCAAACTGTGGAACTTTGAATTAATAAATGTATATCATAGACATATCAAGCACAAATAAAAGAAAACAAATCATAAGTCCACTCCAAATGTTCAATGTGTCTTGTTTGACAATTTATAGGCATATGTTTGAGTAGAATGAACATTTTGGTTTTGTCCTATAAACTACTGACAACATTTCTACCAAAATTCCCAATATTAATTTTGGCAGTAAGAGCATTTTCAATAAGTAATGTAGAGACGAAGATTTAAAGGTGCTCCAAGAAACGTTAAGTTTGTGTTAATTCTAGCACAAAAGCAGTAGTGTTTTTACCACGCCAGCTGTTGTTCCTGGGTGAGCGTATACCCATGACAAAGGCATTAAGAAAAACTATATAAAAATAGCATTCTTTGCACTGATGTTCTCGTTTGCTGTTGCATGTTATTTAAGATCATCAGAGGAAAAAATTAGACTGTTTCAGAAATATTTAAAAATTCCTCAGAGCTACTTTAAGAAAAAATCCAGACTGGTCTCTTCATTTTTTTTTCCAGAGCTGAATATTTCGATAAACCATTAATAAATACCTTGGACAGATATGTGGCCAGACGGTCGTTCAGGTTCTGCATGGTTCCCTTCTCGTTGACCGTTGCATCAATGCCATCGGACAATTGGAAACCGTAGCCACCGCCGCCAGCTCCAAATCCACTGGAAGAGAAAGAGGCCTTGGACACCCTCACTCCGGAGCCCCCAGCCCCCCCGTAGACACTGCCCACTCGACGGGAGGACGAGGAGACAGACATGGGGCTCGTCATGTGGCTACTGCGGCTGGAGAAAGAAGTCATGATGGCTGATGGCTGCTTCCGTCGGTTGTTCTGTGGAGTGATGGGAGAGAGAGAGTGAAGATTTGGCTGAGAATCGGCTCCTTTTATGGGGTAAGGAAAGTTGGGTGGGGTGTGTGTGTGTGTGTGTGTGTGTGTGTGTGTGTGTGTGTGTGTGTGTGTGTGTGTGTGTGTGTGTGTGAGATAAGGTGTGGTGGGGTGGGTTGAGCTGGTCCTTTCCAGTTGGGATGGTCAAACATGCCAGGGGGGGTTATTCTGAAAAGTTGAGGTGTGTGTGTGTGTCCCAGGTGTGAAAGGTAAGGGGTGTGTCACTGAGCTCCTTTGAAGTCTGCCTGTGTGTGTGTGTGTGTGTGTGTGTAGGTGGGTGGGTGGGTGGTAATGGGTGGGTTGGTTGGAGGTGTTGCCGTCCATCCCTGAGGCAGGTTTCTGTCATTGGGAAACACAGGTATGCATGGAGGGGCCTTCACATACCACACACTTTGATGTCCACATTTTTTTAAAGTTATCTAAGAAATACCTATGTGTTGCGCATTTTCTTCAACTGTTTGAGTATAGGTAAAATTAAAATTAAACCTTTAAATTTAAGATTGATTTAATGTTTTACTGTATTAAAGGGTCACTATGCCGTTTCAGAGGAGGGGGGTTTGTTTACATTCACAGAGCCTGCAGTTAGTTTACTAAACATATTTAGGGTGGTAGGATGGCCTAGAGGTAAGGTGGCCGACCAGTAACCATGAGGTTGCTGGTTCGATCCCCGGCACCGAACAGGAGGGTGTGAGTCGTAAAACTAGCAGAGGCTGGTATTGTGTCTACGGTGCCCACCATCTCTACCATTGTGTCCTTGAGCAAGACACTTAACCCCAAAACTGCTCCAGGGGCGCTGCACTGCGGCTGACCCTGCGCTCTGACCCCCTCCGAAGTGTGGTAACTTGAGAGGGGATATGCGAAAAGACAAATTTCAATGTGCCTCGTGTACAACTGACAAATAAAGATAACTTAACTTAACTTACTCTACATGTAATTCTTAGTATTGAATAACTCCATCATCATTAATCAAAACTAAATTTATTTGAGGAACCTTGAACTAAACATAAGAGTGACGTAAACCAAACTGTGGGCCCTGCTGCTGTAAACAACAACAACAACAGTGAAACAGTAACTTTTCAGGAAGCTTTCTAACTTCAAACAGTGTTCCAGAGATCACATTTTCCTGTGAGGAAAGTTTGTTTATTCAGTTATTATGAGAATAAACCTTAGTAAATGTTTCACTTCTCCACTTTCGTATTCTTGACCCTGATCTTGTATTGTATATTAATTGGATGCTGAATGTGGTGTTTGAGAATTGTATGTGACGGTGTTGATTGTGCTTATTCATTATATCATAGTGCGCCTTTCTTGGCCAGGTCATTCTTGAAAAGTAGATTTTAAGCTTGTTTGAAGAAGGATGTTGATTTTAAAATGGTCGCTTAAAATGTCAGCCAAGTGAAAAACAGTTGTGCTTAATACGGCTAAACTTAACACTTTATTTGCAAGAAAGTTTGACAAACAATGTTGCCGCCGAAGCATTAAAATACAATTTGTCCAATTGGAGTACAAAATAATAATGTTTTATTATGAACATTCAACAACCTAGGATTAAATTCAAATTCTTCCATTTTCGATCAACTGCTACGTGTATTTAAACTTTAAAATAAAAATGTTATACAAAGCAACAATTGCTACATGACCAACACGCTCAGGTCCGACCAGTTTTGCTCTCAGGGCCTGGGGGCAGAAGTCGACTAACCAGCCAACAGCGAAACACACACACACACACACACACACGTGCACACACCCTCACCGACTGACTGACTGTCTCTCATTCACTAAATCAATCAATCACTCACTCACTCACTGACAGGCAGACTTCAAACGAGTGACATACCCATTCATAAATGGATGGACCTGTTATGAGAGAATACAGGTCGGACCCAAAAGCAGGACAGACTCCAGGTTGTAAGTAAAGAACAATGTTTATTTAAGGCTGGCTGGGCACAGGGCGGCCGATTGGCGTGGCAAGCTGGGGGCAAGTGGACATCCGGAAAACCGCGGGCAGGAAAAAGCGGCCAAGATTGTTAGTATTGAAAAGTGCATCCTATTTGGGCGATTCTGACCCACAATCCAGTTGTGCACGTGAAGTGAGGTCACACCGACGAAGCCTCCATATGAAAACAAACGGAGATGCGACGGATATAAAAGCAAGAGGCAAGATCAAGGCGCAATGTTAGGATGAAATGAAATAGTAAAAGTATGTCCCAATAGTATGCCTACTACTGCATCCTAACTAGATTCTTTTTATCGTCGGATGTAGTATGTAGAATAGAAAAAAGAAAGAGTATGCGATTCGGAACGCAACCACTGGGTCAAAATAATCATATGTAGGTACGGCTGCACCCCCTTTGGACAAAAGCGGTAGTTTTTATTATGCCAGCTGTTGTTCCTGGGTGAGCGTACCCAGGGCTGGACTGGGACCAAAAATTGGCCCTGGCATTTTGGACCCAGACCGGCCCACCACAATTGATCGACCACCCACCAGAACACATTTATCACGGTCCCTTAAAGATGACTGTTCCATTGAATTAAATTAAAATGTTGGTTTATTTTGAACAAGTGTACAGACATATAATACAATAATATTTACAAAGTGTTAGTAGCTATAGTATTCTGTTGTGGGTGGTGCTCAAAAATGCCTCTAACATGGTAGGCTCAGGATGGACAAAGTAATCAACCTCCTCCTGCTCCTTGCTCCCTCTCTCCAGACTCCTCCTCTGTGGATGGTGTCTCAACCTGTTTCATAAATGAGGAGAGACACACAATTGATTGAGGTTTTGAGGATGTATCAGTTAAAGAGGTGGAAAGATGCATTACAATATACAAATTGTTGTTTTACTAAGTAAACCAATGTGAAAAAAAGTGTACAAAAGTAATGGTCTAATGTATATTATTCTAAAGTACATGATGGTCTAGAAAGCAGGTCTAGTAAAATAAACTTACCAGCTTGTAAAAAGTAAGTATGCTACAATTCTGTGGTGGTCTAATTTTCTGAATATTTGTAAAAAAGAGAAGCCTAATGCCTCAAACACTCAGTGTTGTGAAAGGAGAAAGTGTGACAACTTTATGTTGCATATTTGAGTGAATATACTTTTCTGCATTTACTGTTAACTTTGTGGTATATTAATATATTTTTTTATGTTCAGGTCAAATTACAGTCTGCATTTTTAAATTGTATTTAAATCATATATAAAATAAATGAAATTCAAGTAGGCTATGTTTAACCATGTCAACAATCAGTAGCCTACAGAAAAGTATATTTAAGTAAAACATTATTAAATCCACTATACTGAATAAGTAGGCTACAACAAGAAGCAAAAACTGACAGCTTCCTCACTTTAATGTTGATCAGCTAGCAAAGTAATGATACTCTTTCAATACACCAACAACAGAGCTATTTAACTCCCCAAATAAACCACAAGAGAGCTAGCAAATGTTTAGTAGGTTGTTAGCTAAAGTAGCCACTTTGACATGGCTCTATAGATGGCTCTATCCATGATGTTAACGCAAGCAGCTAACTGTTGGCAAACTACTGCTGTTTTAAAATTTAGCAAGCTACACAATTATTCTCAACATAACTTTATTTTCAACTTCTTACCACTAGTCCAGCAACTGTCTCCTTTCCGTTTCTTCTCCGTTTTTCTCGAGTTGTTTTTCTGTCTGTTAGTGACGTGACTTGATTGAGTGATTGACAGCCGAGGCCCAAGGGGCGGGGCCTCGGCCCTCCGCTGTGTGTGTGATTGGGCCAGGCCCGGTACAGAACCAATCATGATGAATGGGCCAATATTTCATTGGTCTTTCAGGTTAAGTTGACAGTCTGCGCGGCCGAGAGGGAAGGGACCTCGGCCCACGGCTGTGTGACATGGGCCGGGCCGGGCCTGGCCCAGATTTTTTTTTTTTTTTTTTTTTTTTTTAATTGAACCTCGTCGGCCCAGGTCGGCCCAAAAGGCCGCCGGCCCACCGGGCATTTGCCCGGTATGCCAGATGGTCAGTCCACCCCTGAGCGTACCCATGACAAAGGCATAAATAAAAATTACATACTAAAATATATTCTTTGCACTGATGGCCTAATTTGCTATTGCAGTTCATTTATGATCATCAGAGGAAAAATTTGACTATTTCAGAAATATTTAAAAGTTCCTCGTGGCACCTTTTTAAAATATAGTTATAAAAGTACAAGAATAGTGTAAAATAAAAGCAAATTAAACAACAGACACATTCTCAGACTCCATTTTTTTTTATTATTGAAGAACCCCAGAAAGACTTAGTTTACAGGTCAAAGCTTCTGATTGGCCGACTAATTTCCATTTAGTTGCTTGTTGTAATAATTTTTCCATGTTCGTCAATTTCCTGCACGATGGTCACCACTCTGGTTGTGGTGGTAGATGTCTTGGTGTTGATGGTGCTGTTAAGAAAAAAATAATGGTTTAATTTAAAACTCAAACAACAGAAAATGTATGAAGTATTAAAAGCCTCTGTAAACCTGGTCTGAAATAGTAAAAATCAATATAAGATGAAAGTTGTTTTAAACTAGTTCACTGCTACACATCACTGGTAACAGAAATAAAACACAATCGTAAAATAAAAAAGACCATTTCGTTTTTTTGTGAATAAATAAACGAAACAGAATAAACAAACCAAGAAAATTATCAATAATAATAATAATAATAATAATAATTATTATTATAACAATAATAGCTTGGTTTCATATAGCGCCTTTCAAGAAACCAAAGGACACTTTACAAAAGAACAGAGGGATGCAAAGAAAATAGAAGCATGAGAAAGGACTGAAAAACAAACACACACACTCACACACTCACACTCACACACACACACACACACACACACACACACACACACACTGGGCGAAGTGGGTAGGGAGTTCACCTCTGGTGTACAGGGTGGGAGGTTCGATCCCCCGCCTACCCGCCTCATGTTCAAGTGTCCCTGGGCAAGACATTGAACCCCGAATTGCTCCCGAGAGTTAGCTTGCACCCTGCGTGGTAGCTGCTGCTATCGGTGTATGAATGTGTGTATGAATGGGTGAATGTGTTCAAAACAATGTAAAGCGCTTTGAGTCTGTGAAAAACCAGGGAAAAGCGCTATATAAGTGGAGTCTGTTTACATTTACTAAAAAACCCAACAAAACAGAGTAATCAAACCAATCAAATGAAGGCTGACCTCTCGGGCTCTCCCTCCAGCAGCCTCCTGTACTCTGCGATCTCCTGCTCCAGTCTGCTCTTGATGTCAAACAGATCCATGTACTGAACGCGCTGAGAGTCAATTTCTTTCCTCAGCTGAGTCAGTCGGTCTTCCAGGGTGGACACCTGCCACTGGTACCCAGACATCATGTCACTGTATCGGGATTTAGTCTCCTCAAGCGTGGCCTCCAGAGCTCTTTTCTGTTACAGGGAAGAGAAAGTGATATTTTTATGTTAATATACGTGTTAAATCTCTCTCTATACATTTCATACAACAATCACTTAACCAGTATGTTGATAACGTAGGTCTCCCAGTCATTAAAGTGAAGAGTAAAAAAGTATGGGAGTATGTAATATAGAGCTGCAACGATTAATCGACGAATCGATTATTAATCGATTATTAAAATAATCGCCAACTATTTTGATAATCGATTAATCGTTTCGAGTAATTTTTTAATAAAAAATTTCCAAATTCTCTGATTTCACCTTCTCAAATGTGAATATTTTCTGGTTTCTTTAATCCTATTATGACAGTAAACTGAAATAAACTGAGTGTGTTTTGGACATAACAATACATTTGAGGACGTCAAGATGGGCTTTGGAAAATTTATCAAAATTTTTCACCATTTTCTGACATTTTACGGACCAAAACACTAATCGATTAATAATCGATTAATCGATAAAATAATCGTCAGATTAATCGATTATCAAAATAATCGTTAGTTGCAGCCCTAATGTAATATAGTATATAATCTTTCTTACAAGAAAAAGTCGTAATTTTACATCAAAAACTTTTGTAAATTTTTGGTGGTAAATTTGTAAGAATCTACAACAAAATGTTTTGGTTGTTTTGCTAGAAAGAAGTCTTAATATTAAGAGGGAGGAATATTCAATGTGTTTCAGTATGATGACTGTACCCTGAAACACTGTATAAACCGTCATAAACATCTATAATATTAATAAGTTTATATTTTTTATTTTTCAAGAAAATAAATGTAATTTTGGAGAAAAAAAATTGTCAAGAATTTTGCTAAAAAATAAAAAAAATAAAGGAAAAAAATTTAAATGTATGAGATTTTTTTTCGAATTTTACAGGAAAATATTTCAAATTTTACTAGAAAGATTACTTATATTACAAGAACATGTTTTGAAACACTTTATAAACTGTCACAAACGCCTATAACATCTATCAGTGAGTTGGTGTGTTTTCTTACGTTGCTGAGACTAGCAGAAAGTTCGATCTCCAGCGACTGAACGGTTCGTCTGAGTTCTCCGATCTCAGACTTCGTCGTTGTCAGAGTTTCAGTGGTGACAGTGATAGAAGAGTTCAGCTCGGCAGTCTGTAGGGAAAACGGCAACAAAAGTCATGAATAACAGCTCCAAAATGTACATTCAGGTGTTTATTTTTTGACTAAACCTTGTCGTTTGCGTCTGTATATTTCTCCTATACATCCATCTTTAACGGACATTATCTCAACATTAGAAAACAGGATTTTTAACTTTAATTTTACGAGACTTAAAAAAAAATCAAGAAAAAATAAAACATTCAAATTTTACAAGAAAAAAAAAAGGTTTTTACAAATGTTTTTTATAAATATAATTTTTTGTTTAAAATTTTAAAAGAAAAAGTTGTAATTTTATTAGAAATAGGGTTTGGACAGCGGAAAACTGATTTTTGAGGTTCTCACCTTGGCCTGGAACCATGCCTCCAGCTCTCTCTGGTTCTTGCTGGTGATGGATTCGTAATCTTCCCGGATTCCGGCCATAATGGCGGCCAGATCTTCCTGAGGAGCAGCGTCCACTTCAACGTTCACCTGTCCGCCCATCTGAGCTCTCAGCAGACGCAGGTCCTACAAGGGAAAAGCATTCGGAAAAATACATTAGTTTATTATAACGATTACAAGCAATTCTCCTTTTCGTTTTAATAATGTGAGTGTGTTGTTATGTCTGTCTGTCTTGAAGCTGCTGTGGCACTGTCATTTCATGTAAAGGATTATTAAAGGATTATCTATCTATCTATCTATCTATCTATCTATCTATCTATCTATCTATCTATCTATCTATCTATCTATCTATCTATCTATCTATCTATCTATCTATCTATCTATCTATCTATCTAAAAATTTAAATTCCTGAAAAGAGCAAGATATTGGCTATTTATCAATCCAAATTAAAGATATCTTTATTTAATGACAGATACAAATTTTACGCATAATTAGTTATTAGAGATATTAAAATGAGACAAATGTTTCAGAAATATTTAAAAGTTCCTCGCAGAGACTTTAAGATGTCAAAGCTTCTCACCTCCTCGTGGTTCCTCTTGAGTTGTAACATCTCGTCTGTGAGACCTTCCACCTGCATCTCCAGGTCTGATCTGCTTATGGTCAGCTCATCCAGGACTCTCTTCAGACCCGCGATATCTACCTCCACAGACTGACGCATGTTAAGCTCAGCCTCAAACCTGGAAGACACATGAAATCCAAATCAATTAATCTCCATAAAAACATATGCAATGGACAGGTCTTAAAAATTCATTTTCAGCATGTTTTTAAGGAGAATATGTATCATAAATCGGACAATGAACAACATATGAACAAATCCTTCTGTAATAACCTTCAGAATAGTGCTCAGAATGGTTATGGAAAGTTTAGTTGATGTAAGTGATTTAGAAGTTTTTGGTCAAGAGCATTGAATAAAACTAATGTTGAGATAATGTCCGTTAAAGATAGTTGAATGTGAGTTTAAAAATAATATGATAATTGTAATGCAGTTTCAGTAACAAAAGTCGTAAGTCAAAGGTCCAAAATGTACATTGAGGTGTTTATTTGACTAAACCTTGTCTGTTTGCGTCTGTATATTTCTCCTATACAACCCTTTTCAACAGCCATTATCTCAACATTAGTTTTTCCCAATACTCAACTAAATTAGTTAAAGATGGATGAATAGTAGTTAAATAAAGATATGATTATTTTAATGCAGTTCCAAACTCACTTGACTTTGAAGTCGTCTGTGGCCAGTTTGGCGTTGTCGATGCCGAGGATGAGAGCAGCGTTGCCGCGGGCAGCGTTGATGAGCTGAACGGGAAGGAAGAAAAAAACTGAGTGAAAATACTGCAGGAGACTTTCCCACTTTAAAATAAACAAATCAGACAACTTATAACAAAAAAATAATAATTTCGACGTTCTATAGGCCTAATATAGGGGAGAACGGGGGAATCTGAGGCATCGGGTAATGTGAGCCAACCCCTGTATCTAGGCAACGGAAAACATTTTTGTTCATGTGAGATATATGTTTTCAAGCCCCTCTCATTTCCCCATGGCCCTGAAAGAGAGGACCTCATGGTGCTGTGGTAAGCATGTTTTTTTCACCAAAATAGGTATTTTGCATGTAAAAGTAAATGTTCTTGCTGTCAACTTAATCAACTGTTGTGCCAAAGCAAATGTATTCACGTAGAAAAACTTCTATCATACGTGTTGATGAACTACCAACATATAAAAACCATGTGATGATATTAGCTAAAGATTAGCCTGAAATGCTAAGAGAGGTAGTTTTTTCTCAAATTGTGGTGGTGGGGTAAAGTGAGCCAAATGCTGTGGGGGAAAGTGAGCCACTGTGTCACTTTCCCCCACCATGAGGCACAAGTTAAGTTTAGTCTTAAACATATTTTAATTTAATATTACATAACATATGTTTTATTTTAATGTCATACACATTGTAGAAAAGCCATCATGCCAAGGAAATACACCAGGAAGACGACCTGGGGCAACCACACGGAAAGAGCACCTTCTCATCTTTCCCTGTAACCTTCAGGGCTGGAATGTAGAGTAGGCCTAGTTGTAGAGTATGACAGGCTGATGTTGTATTCCAGTTGGGTCTTCTCCTGTGTTCTGAGTCCCAGGCTGTTCTCGCTGGTTCTGATTTTCCTATGCTTTGACCCCCAGACACAAGCTGGCTCTAAGGGTCCTGTGTTCTGACCCCCAGACTGTGTTCTAATCTAACTGGTTCTATCTTTCATTTGAATCTTATTAAAACCTTTTGAATTATAATATGTTGTATTTGATTTTGTTCAGAGTTACTTTCAAGTGTTTAGAACATTTGCTTTGCTTAATTGATCAAACCCCATCATTCTTTTACTAGTCCGACATTAGTTCTGGAATGTGTGGCTAGTTTTCAGGATTCTAACTGTTACAATTTGTGTTGTTATGGTAGTTTAGAGTGGAAAAAGTAAGTGGATCAGTTTACCCCCTTGATTTTTCTGGTCTGTCTCAGTTTACCCCACAGCTGGGGTAAAGTGAGCCACATGACAACTTTTTTTAAAACAATCATATCTTCACTGCCCTTTGTCTTGAAAAAATTCTGCTAATGCCCATTTCAAGGAAACATCCTGAATTAATGGGAAATGTGTAAACTTGAGTGATAAATCATTTTAGCTCGCTTAGAGGGGAGCAAATGTAAAAAGTGTCTCAGATTACCCAGTTCTCCCCCATATATTTTTTCATTTAAATCCTTAGCTACCCAAGTTAATCTTGAATGTATTTTCTTTGCTTAGCTACCTGGCAACACCTTTCACCCCCCTCACCCCCCGCCCCACCTCCCTATTAACAGACAGGTCTCTCTGCTTTAGATAAATATACATGTTTTCTGCTGTTCAAATGTCATTTACTCTACTTTTTTTTACTAAAACTTGAGTTAGACTTGCAGTTCTTATAAAAAAAAAAATTCTATATTCTCTTACTATAAAATGTATAAAAAAAACCATCTAATTCTTAATATTAAACCTTTTTATGAGTGACCATTGCCTTGATGTATCTGCGAATATGTCATAAAGTTGATTTTGTTTTATCTACTAAAACCTTCGCCCTAGATTTTAAGTCCTCACCTTCTTCTGAGCCTCTGCAATGCGGACGCTGAATGCGTGGAAGTTATGAGCCTCCGGTGCAGCTTTGCTCTCCAGGAATTTTCTGATTTTCAGTTCCAGATCAGTGTTGGCCGTCTCCAAACT